>NC_136485.1:96611330-96643830 GCF_053919585.1 Euprymna scolopes
TAAAAATAGTATTTATACAAGAGTTTTAACGAAAAATATCAGGAAAAAATGTACAGGAATAAAAAAAAATTCAGCTTTCAAAATATTCGTCGATAAAAAAACCGATCTTTATATTTACGCTAGCCATTTTGTATATTACCACGTGACCTGCTATCTCTTAAACTGGAGGGGGGGGATCCACTTGAATCCAACAAAACCAGTAATTTTTTTTTTCTATTATATATACATCATTTTCTATAAAATTAAGTGTAGACTTTATAATTAAAACAAAAAATGTTATTCATACTAAAAAAAAAAAACGCTTAGTCATGTCACGTGACGTGACGTCAACATCCACTAATGGCGAACAATTGTACCTATTTACTATGCCTCCCCACGGGACAGAGTTAGACACCAGGGTCGTTTTTTAACGTGGAGAAAAGGTACAAAAATAAAAATTGTCTCAGTCGTGGAGGATTTCTCCTCCACCGAAAGAGAACAAGAAATAGAAGTGCAGCATCTGAAGAACAGATACTACACTTTGATCTTGACCAAAAGGCCAAGAATGCGAACAATTGTAAATAACAACTTTTTTCACAAAACCAACACCGTCTTTCTTTTTTTTCTCTCTCTTTCTCTCTCTCACCCACTTACTCTTCCCTCTCTCTCACCCTCTTTCTCTTGACGTCACACCACTGTTAAACTGTGGGGGGGGGGAACACATTCCCAGGCATTATCTCCTATAGATGCACATTTTATTAGAAATTCAGCTTTCAAAATATTAGACGATAATAAAAATATAAAACCAACACCCTCTTTCTCTTTTCTCTCTCTCTCACCAACTTACTCTTCTCTCTCTCTCACCCTCTTTCTCTTGACCTCCTACTACTGTTAAACTGTGTGTGTGTGGGGGGGGGGGGGGAAGAGGCAGCTTGAAAACCAACAAAACCAGTGCACAGTTTCCCAAGCATTTGGGGTGGGAAGGGGGGGAAGAAGCCGAGCGCACAGTTTCGTGTGAGAGAGAGAGAACAATTCTCAACCTATATACTCAACAAATTTTTTATCTACAGATTTGAAAGTTTGTATATAGGGTATTCAGACATATGGAAATATATCTAGCATAATCTATCTATTATATCTATAAAAGTGAAAATGTGTGTGTGTGTGAGGTAGCCAGAGAGAGAGAGAGAGAGAGAGAGAGAGAGAGAGAGACAACAATTCTCAACCTATATATTCAATACATTTTTTATCTACAGATTTGAAAATTTGTATATAGGGTATTCAGACATATGGAAATATATCTAGCATAATCTATCTATTATATCTATAAAAGTGAAAATGTGTGTGTGTGTGAGGTAGCCAGAGAGAGAGAGAGAGAGAGACAACAATTCTCAACCTATATATTCAATACATTTTTTATCTACAGATTTGAAAATTTGTATATAGGGTATTCAGACATATGGAAATATATCTAGCATAATCTATCTATTATATCTATAAAAGTGAAAATGTGTGTGTGTGTGTGTGTGTATGCGTAAGAGAGAGAGAGAGAACAATTCTCAACCTATATACTCAACGTATTTTTATCTACGGATTTTAAACTTTGTATATAGGGTATTCAGACATATAGAAATATATCTAGCATAATCTATACATTATATCTATAAAAGTGAGAATGTGAGTGTGTGAGAGAGAGAGAACAATTCTCAACCTATATATTCAACAAATTTTTTACCTACAGATTTGAAAATTTGTATATTGGGTATTCAGACATATGGAAATATATCTAGCATAATCGATCTATTATATCTATAAAAGTCAGAATGTTTGCGTGTGGTTGTGTGTGTAAGGTTGCGAGAGAGAGAGAGAGAACAATTCTCAACCTATCTATTCAATAAATTTGTTATCTACAGATTTGACCATTTGTATATAGGGTATTCAGACATATGGAAATATATCCAGCATAATCTATCTATTATATCCATAAAAGTGAGAATGTGTGCGTGAGAGAGAGAGAGAGAGAGAGAGAGAGAGAGAGAGAGAGTAAGTACAATTCTCACCCTATATATTCAACAAATTTTTTATCTACCGATTATAAAATTTGTATATAGGGTATTCAGACATATGGAAATATATCTAGCATAATCTATCTATTATATCTAGAAAAGTGAGAATGTGTTTGAAAGAGAGAGAGAGAAGAGAGAGAGAGAGAACAATTCTCAACCTATATATTCAACTAATTTTTATGTACAGATCTGAAAATTTGTATACAGGGTATTCAGACATATGGAAATATATCTAGCATAATCTATTATATCTATAAAAGGTAGAATGTGTGTGTGTGTTTGTGAGTGAGTGAGTGAGTGAGTGAGTGAGAGAGAGAGAGAGAGAGAGAACAATTCTCAACCTATATACTCAACAAATTTTGTATCTACAGATTTGATAATTTGTATATAGGGTATTCAGACATAAGGAAATATATCTAGCATAATCTATCTATTATATCTATAAAAGTGAGAATGTGTGTGAAAGAGAGAGAGAGAGAACAATTCTCAACCTATATATTCAACAAATTCTATCTTTACAGATTTGAAAATTTGTATATAGGGTATTCAGACATTTGGAAATATATCTAGCATAATCTATTATATCTATAAAAGTGAGAATGTGTGTGTGAGAGAGAGAGAAAGAACAATTCTCAACCTATATACTCAACAAATTTTTTATCTACAGATTTAAAAATTTGTATATAGGGTATTCAGACATATAGAAATATATCTAGCATAACCTATCTATTATATCTATAAAATGACCATGTGTGTGTGTGTGAGAGAGAGAGAGAGAGTCAGAGAGAGAGAGAGAACAATTTGCAGCTTGTGTGTGTGTGAGAAAGAGAGAGAGAGAAAGAGAGGAAGGAAAATTCTCACCCTATATATTCAACAAATTTTTTATCTACATATTAGAAAATTTGGATATAGGGTATTCAGACGTATGGAAATATATCTAGCATAATCTATCTATTATATCTATAAAAGTGAGAATGTGTGTGCGAGAGAAAGAGAAAGAGAGAGAGAGAGAACAATTCTCAACCTATATATTCAACTAATTTTTTATCTACAGATTTGAAAATGTGTATATTGGGTATTCAGACATATGTAAATATATCTGGCATAATCTATGTATTATATCTATAAAAGTGTGAATGTGAGTGATGGAAAGAGCAAAAAATTCTCAACCTATATAACCTATAAAAGTGAAAATATGTGTGAGAGAGAGAGAGAGAGAGAACAATTCTCAACCTATATATTCCACACATTTTTGGGCACAGATTTGGAAATTTGTATATAGGGTAGGCAGACATATAGAAATATATCTAGCATAATCTATCTATTATATCTATAAAAGTGAGAACTTGTGTGTGTGTGTGTGTGTGAGAGAGAGAGAGAACAATTCTTAACCTACATACTCAACAAATTTTTTACCTACAGTTTAGAAAATTTGTATATAGGGTATTCAGACATATGGAAATATATCTAGCATAATCTATCTATTATAACTACAAAAGTTAGAATGTGTGTGTGAGAGAGAGAGAGAGAGAGAACAATTCTAAACCTATATATTCAACAAATTTTTTATCTACAGATTTGAAACTTTGTATATAGGGTATTCAGACATATGGAAATATATCTAGCATAATCTATCTATTTTATCTATAAAAGTGAGAATGCGTGTGTGTGAGATAGCGAGAGAGAGAGAGAGAAAAAGAGAGAGATAAAAATTCTCAACCTATACATTCAACAAATTTTTTATCCACAGATTTGAACATTTGTATATAGGGTGTTCAGACATATAGAAATATATCTAGCATAATCTATCTATTATATGTATAAAAGTGAGAATGTGTGTGTGTGTGAGAGAGAGGACAATTGTCAACCTATGTATACAACAAATTTTTTATCTACAGATTTCAAAATTTGTATATTGGGCATTCAGACATATTTCAATATATCTGGCATAATCTGTCTATTATATCTATAAAAGTGAGAATGTGTGTGATAGAGAGAGAGAGAACAATTCTCAACCTATATACTCAACAAATTTTTTATCTACAGATTTGAAAATTTGTATATAGGGTATTCAGACATATGGAAATATATCTAGCATAATCTATTATATCTATAAAAGTGAGAATGTGTGTGTGTGTGTGAGAGAGAGAGAGAGAGAGAGAGAGAACAATTCTCAACCCATATACTCAACAAATTCTTTATCTACAGATTTTAAAATTTGTATATAGAGTATTCATACAAATAGAAATATATCTAGGATAATCTTTCTATTATATCTATAAAAGTGAGAATGTGTGTGTGTGTGTGAGCGAGAGAGAGAGAGAGAGAGAGAGAGAGAACAGTTCTCAACCTATACATTCAACAAATTTTTATATATAGGGTATTCAGAAATATCGAAATATATCTAGCATAATCTATTATATCATTAAAAGTTAGAATGTGTGTGTGTGAGAGATAGAGAGAACAATTCTCAACCTATGCACTCTACAAATTTTTTATCTACAAATTAGAAAATTTGTATATAGGGTATTCACACATATGGAAATATATCTAGCATAATCTATCTATTATATCTATAAAAGTTAGAATGTGTGTGTGAGGTAGCCAGAGAGAGAGAGAGAGAGAGAGTAAGAACAATTTTCAACCTATATATTCAACAAATATTTGATCTACAGATTAGAAAATTTGTATATAGGGTATTCAGACATATGGAAATATATCTAGCATAATCTATCTATTATATCTCTAAAATTGAGAATGTGTGTGTGAGAGAGAGAGAGAGAACAATTTTCAACCTATATACTCAACAAATTTTTTTATCTACAGATTTGAAAATTTGTATATAGGGTATTCAGACATATGGAAATATATCTAGAGTAATCTATCTATTATATCTATAAAAGTGAGAATGCGTGTGTGTGTGAGAGAGAGCGACACAGAACAATTCTCAACCTATATATTCAACAAATTTTTTATGTACAGATCTGAAATATCACATTTGTATAGAAGTAGAAATCTTGATACCTACTCTGATACCTAATAAAAGAAAGGACACTCTTTAGGGCGGATTTTGATTATAACAAGTCACTAATTAGAAATTATAATAAACATTCTAATAATTTAAGAATTTTACCAAAATAAAATTGCATGGTAATCACCCAATTTCTGCCACAAAATTTTGATTGGCAGAACTCATAAACATAAAATATATATTTTCTAATTTCATCTTTTTTTTTTCTTTTTACATAATCTGGTTTGATGTTTTCCCAAATATTCAAATCACTATATTTTGCTGCTTAATATCAAATACAGCAACTGAGTTATTTTTATGCATCAAACAATTACATTTTCTCATTCATCCAAACTAATCACTGAACATCAATTTCATATTTTCTTCACTAAAATATTACTGTGCTTGATGTCATCAAGTGGAGCGGATCATTTTTTTTTCATTTGTTCACACATTTTTCCAATTTATATATATTTTAAAGATTCTTAGCCTATGTCATTGCATACCAATCTGTTTATTAAAAGTTAAGGTTCACTGTAAACACATATGTTACACCAAAATAAAAACGCTTCAGATAATGTCTTGATATTCAATTCAGTTTCTCACATGACATCTTATGAAGTTAGTAGAAATGTTACAGACTTTTGAATCTCAAACACTTTCAATACTGTGCACTGATATTTTCTTTTTTGCAATATAAGCACATTCATGATTTTTTTTACAAACGTTAAAAACTTTCACATTGTGTAGCAATATACTGAAACAATTATAAAAATATTTGTTTTTATTTTGAATGATGCAGGGCATCTGAAGAGAGATTTTTCTAACAAAATGAAAGTATAATTTTTAGCAATAGGTATCTAGGAAAAGGCCACTACATATGTTATAAGTTCCAAATTTCCACAACCTGGCAAATACTGGTACATGCTAGCAAATTTAGATTTGCAATTACAAAATATGATTCTAATTTTTTCCTTTGCTCTTTATTCTAACACTACACTAAGTTTACTGTGTTATTTCGCTACAGTTGATATTGTGTAGAACAATAAGAAAATCATAGTGAACAATGCATTCAACAAAATTTCACACACATTTCTAGATACCTATATCTAATAAGTTCAAAAGAAAGGACACACTTAGGGAGGTATTTTGGTGGTCAAGTCACTAAAAAGAGATTAGCTGGTTTCCCGGCATAGCCCAGGATATAATAAAGATTGACTGAAATACATGTTCTAGCTGGTTTCTAGGCGTTGCCAGGGATGTAATATAGACACATTATGTTGTATATTACCTGTTCTCTTCTCCCTAAGGTAAAACAATTTCATATACATGCTGTAAATTACCTATGCTAGGGATAAAACATGAACAATATCAGTCCTAGGGTAGATAAAACAAATAATACATAGAGATGAAAGATTCCTCTCCCCTAAGAATCAAACATATGTTCAATATCTGCTTTTGTTTTTCCATTGTTTATACGGTCCCGAGCAACGCCGGGTAGCCCTGCTAGTATATATATAAAAGCCAAACGTCTGTGTGTATGTATGTTTGTTTGTAACGCTAAAACTTTTGAAACACGGAACCAGAGTTGACAAATTTGGTATCATATTGCACCTTGATCACCCGGATGACAAATATCGAAATTTCACGTCAAACGGACCAGTAGAAAGGGGTCAACTGATCGTTTTTCTCCCAGGGGAACCCCCCAAAAAACCTGTCATTTTAATGTAATTATTACGTAATCCAAAAACGCTTAGTCATGTCACGTGACGTGACGTCAACATCCAGTAATGGCGAACAAATGTAAATAACAACTTTCTTTTATCGATACTTTTGTAATTTCTCTTCTCCTTCGTTCTATATATTATTAAACTTCATGACAATGTCTCCAACGTAATTAACTGGTTAAAAATAGTATTTATACAAGAGTTTTAACGAAAAATGTCAGGAAAAAATGTACAGGAATAAAAAAATTCAGCTTTCAAAATATCCGTCGATAATAAAACCGATCTTTATATTTACGCTAGCCATTTTGTATATTACCACGTGACCTCCTATCTCTTAAACTGGAGGGGGGGATCCACTTGAATCCAACAAAACCAGTAAATTTTTTTTTCTATTATATATACATTATTTTCTATAAAATTAAGTGTAGACTTTATAATTAAAACAAAAAATGTTATTCATACGTAAAAAAAACACTTAGTCATGTCACGTGACGTGACGTCAACATCCACTAATGGCGAACAATTGTAAATAACAACTTTTTTCACAAAACCAACACCGTCTTTCTCTTTTTTCTCTCTCTTTCTCTCTCTCTCTCACCCACTTACTCTTCCCTCTCTCTTACCCTCTTTCTCTTGACGTCACACCACTGTTAAACTGTGGGGGGGGGAAGAGGCAGCTTAATAACCAACAAAAACAGTGCACACATTCCCAGGCATTATCTCCTATCGATGCACATTTTATTAGAACCGCTTGTGTCCTCTTTCCTAACTCTCTCTCTATCACCATATTTCTCTCTCTCTCTCTCTCTCTCTCTCTCTAACTCTCTTCTCTCTCTCTCTCCAGACCTCTTTCTCTTCTCTTTCTCTCTCTAACCCTCTTTATCTACTCTCTCTCTAACCCTCTTTCCCTTCTATCTATATTAGCACTTATCAAGGCCAATAAGCGACTCGAGGATGAGAGTTCAAACGTGCACAGTAGTGCTCTTCTGCCTCTCTCTCACACTCTTTATCTTCTCTCTCTCTCTACCCCTGTTTCTCTTCTCTCTTTATTAGCACTTATCAAGGCCAATAGTCAACTAGAGGATAAACTCGACGATGAGAGTTAAAACATGCACAGTATTCAAATTTGGGAAAGAGGATAGAAAAACTTTCTATTCTGCCTCTCTCTCACACTCTTAATCTTCTCTCCCTCTCTACCCCTGTTTCTCGTCTCTCTATATTAGCACTTATCAAGGCCAATAGGCAACTCGGGGATAACCTCGACAATGAGAGTTCAAACGTGAACAGTAGTGAAATTTGGGAAAGAGGATGGAACAACTTTCTCTTCTGCCTCTCTCTCACACTCTTTATCTTCTCTCTCTCTCTACCCCTGTTTCTCTTCTCTCTATATTAGCACTTATCAAGGCCAATAGGCAAGTCGAGCATCAACTCGACGATGAGAGTTCAAATGTGCACAGTATTCAAATTTGGGAAAGAGGATAGAACAACTTTCTCTTCTGGCTCTCTCTCACACTCTTTATCTTCTCTCTCTCTCTCTCACCCTGTTTCTCTTCTCTCTATATTAGCACTTATCAAGGCCAATAGGCAACTCGAGCATCAACTCGACGATGAGAGTTCAAATGTGCACAGTATTCAAATTTGGGAAAGAGGATGGAACAACTTTCTCTTCTGCCTCTCTCTCACACTCTTTAGCTTCTCTCTCTCTCTCTTACCCTGTTTCTCTTCTCTCTATATTAGCACTTATCAAGGCCAATAGGCAACTCGAGCATCAACTCGACGATGAGAGTTCAAACGTGCACAGTATTAAATTTGGGAAAGAGGATAGAACAACTTTCTCTTCTGCCTCTCTCTCACACTCTATGTTCTCTCCCTCTCTCACCCTGTTTCTCTTCTCTCTATATTAGCACTTATCAAGGCCAATAGGCAACTCGAGGATCAACTCGACGATGAGAGTTCAAACGTGCACAGTATTCAAATTTGGGAAAGAGGATGGAACAACTTTCTCTTCTGCCTCTCTCTCACACTCTTTATCTTCTCTCTCTCACCCTGTTTCTCTTCTCTCTATATTAGCACTTATCAAGGCCAATAGACAACTCGAGCATCAACTCGACCATGCGCGTTCAAACGTGCACAGTATTCAAATTTGGGAAAGAGGATGGAACAACTTTCTCTTCTGCCTCTCTCTCACACTCTTTATCTTCTTTCTCTCTCTCTCACCCTGTCTCTCTTCTCTCTATATTAGCACTTATCAAGGCCAATAGGCAACTCGAGCATCAACTCGACGATGAGAGTTCAAACGTGCACAGTATTCAAATTTGGGAAAGAGGATGGAACAACTTTCTCTTCTGCCTCTCTCTCACACTCTTTATCTTCTCTCTCTCTCACCCTGTTTCTCTTCTCTCTATATTAGCACTTATCAAGGCCAATAGGCAACTTGAGCATCAACTCGACGATTAGAGTTCAAACATGCACAGTATTCAAATTTGGGAAAGAGGATGGAACAACTTTCTCTTCTGCCTCTCTCTCACACTCTTTATCTTCTCTTTCTAACCCTGATTCTCTTCTCTCTATATTAGCACTTATCAAGGCCAATAGGCAATGCGATTATCAACTCGACCATGAGAGTTCAAACGTGCACAGTATTCAAATTTGGGAAAGAGGATGGAACAACTTTCTCTTCTGCCTCTCTCTCACACTCTTTATCTTCTCTCTCCCTCTCGCCCTGTTTCTCTTCTCTCTATATTAGCACTTATCAAGGCCAATAGGCAACTCGAGCATCAACTCGACGATGAGAGTTCAAACGTGCACAGTATTCAAATTTGGGACAGAGGATGGAACAACTTTCTCTTCTGCCTCTCTCT
This sequence comes from Euprymna scolopes, assembly GCF_053919585.1. Taxonomy (NCBI): domain Eukaryota; kingdom Metazoa; phylum Mollusca; class Cephalopoda; order Sepiida; family Sepiolidae; genus Euprymna; species Euprymna scolopes. The sequence continues at coordinate 96,620,974 of NC_136485.1, forward strand.
CACACTCTTTATCTTCTCTCTCTCTCTCTCACCCTGTTTCTCTTCTCTCTATATTAGCACTTATCAAGGCCAATAGGCAACTCGAGCATCAACTCGACCATGAGAGTTCAAACGTGCACAGTATTCAAATTTGGGAAAGAGGATGGAACAACTTTTCTCTCTCTCTCACCCTGTTTCTCTTCTCTCTCTCTCTACTCCTGTTTCTCTTCTCTCTATATTAGCACTTATCAAGGCCAATAGGCAACTCGAGCATCAACTCGACCATGAGAGTCCAAACGTGCACAGTATTCAAATTTGGGAAAGAGGATGGAACAACTTTCTCTTCTGCCTCTCTCTCACACTCTTTATCTTCTCTCTCTATCTCACCCTGTTTCTCTTCTCTCTATATTAGCACTTATCAAGGCCAATAGGCAACTCGAGCATCAACTCGACGATGAGAGTTCAAATGTGAACAGTATTCAAATTTGGGAAAGAGGATGGAACAACTTTCTCTTCTGCCGCTCTCTCACACTCTTTATCTTCTCTCTCTCTCTCTCTCACCCTGTTTCTCTTCTCTCTATATTAGCACTTATTAAGGCCAATAGGCAACGCGAGCATCAACTCGACCATGAGAGTTCAAACGTGCACAGTATTCAAATTTGGGAAAGAGGATGGAACAACTTTCTCTTCTGCCTCTCTCTCACACTCTTTATCTTCTCTCTCTCTCTCACCCTGTTTCTCTTCTCTCTATATTAGCACTTATTAAGGCCAATAGGCAACTCGAGCATCAACTCGACGATCAGAGTTCAAACGTGCACAGTATTCAAATTTGGGAAAGAGGATGTAACAACATTCTCTTCTGCCTCTCTCTCACACTCTTTATCTTCTCTCTCTCTCTACCCCTGTTTCTCTTCTCTCTATATAAGCACTTATCAAGGCCAATAGGCAACTCGAGGATAAACTCGACGATGAGAGTTCAAACGTGCACAGTATTCAAATTAGTGAAAGAGGATAGAACAACTTTCTCTTCTGCCTCTCTCTCACACTCTTTATTTTCTCTCTCTCTCTCTACTACTGTTTCTTTTCTCTCTATATTAGCACTTATCAAGGCCAATAGGCAACTCGAGCATCAACTCGACGATGAGAGTTCAAACGTGCACAGTATTCAAATTTGGGAAAGAGGATGGAACAACTTTCTCTTCTGCCTCTCTCTCACACTCTTTATCTTCTCTCTCTCTCACCCTGTTTCTCTTCTCTCTATATTAGCACTTATCAAGGCCAATAGGCAACTCGAGCATCAACTCGACCATGAGAGTTCAAACGTGCACAGTATTCAAATTTGGGAAAGAGGATGGAACAACTTTCTCTTCTGCCTCTCTCTCACACTCTTTATCTTCTCTCTCTCTCACCCTGTTTCTCTTCTCTCTATATTAGCACTTATCAAGGCCAATAGGCAACTCGAGCATCAACTCGACCATGAGAGTTCAAACGTGCACAGTATTCAAATTTGGGAAAGAGGATGGAACAACTTTCTCTTCTGCCTCTCTCTCACACTCTTTATCTTCTCTCTCTCTCTCTCACCCTGTTTCTCTTCTCTCTATATTAGCACTTATACAGGCCAATAGGCAACGCGAGCATCAACTGGACCATGAGAGTTCAAACGTGCACAGTATTCAAATTTGGGAAAGAGGATGGAACAACTTTCTCTTCTGCCTCTCTCTCACACTCTTTATCTTCTCTCTCTCTCTCACCCTATTTCTCTTCTCTCTATATTAGCACTATTCAAGGCCAATAGGCAACTCGAGCATCAACTCGACGATGAGAGTTCAAACGTGCACAGTATTCAAATTTGGGAAAGAGGATGAAACAACATTCTCTTCTGCCTCTCTCTCACACTCTTTATCTTCTCTCTCTCTCTACCCCTGTTTCTCTTCTCTCTATATAAGCACTTATCAAGGCCAATAGGCAACTCGAGGATAAACTCGACGATGAGAGTTCAAACGTGCACAGTATTCAAATTTGGGAAAGAGGATAGAACAACTTTCTCATCTGCCTCTCTCTCACACTCTTTATCTTCTCTCTCTCTCTCTCTCTCTCTACTCCTGTTTCTTTTCTCTCTATATTAGCACTTATCAAGGCCAACAGGCAACTCGAGCATCAACTCGACGATGAGAGTTCAAATGTGCACAGTATTCAAATTTGGGAAAGAGGATGTAACAACTTTCTCTTCTGCCTCTCTCTCACACTCTTTATCTTCTCTCTCTCTCTCTCACCCTGTTTCTCTTCTCTCTATATTAGCACTGATCAAGGCCAATAGGCAACTCGAGGATCAACTCGACCATGAGAGTTCAAATGTGCACAGTATTCAAATTTGGGAAAGAGGATGGAACAACTTTCTCTTCTGCCTCTCTCTCACACTCTTTATCTTCTCTCTCTCTCACCCTGTTTCTCTTCTCTCTATATTAGCACTTATCAAGGCCAATAGGCAACTCGAGGATCAACTCGACCATGAGAGTTCAAACGTACACAGTATTCAAATTTGGGAAAGAGGATGGAACAACTTTCTCTTCTGCCTCTCTCTCACACTCTTTATCTTCTCTCTCTCTCTCACCCTGTTTCTCTTCTCTCTATATTAGCACTTATCAAGGCCAATAGGCAACGCGAGCATCAACTCGACGATGAGAGTTCAGACGTGCACAGTAGTAAAATTTGGGAAAGAGGATGGAACAACTTTCTCTTCTGCCTCTCTCTAACACTCTTTATCTTCTCTCTCTCTCTACCCCTGTTTCTCTTCTCTCTATATTAGCACTTATCAAGGCCAATAGGCAACTCGAGCATCAACTCGACGATGAGAGTTTAAACGTTCACAGTATTCAAATTTGGGAAAGAGGATGGAACAACTTTCTCTTCTGCCTCTCTCTCACACTCTTTATCTTCTCTCTCTCTCTCTCACCCTGTTTCTCTTCTCTCTATATTAGCACTTTTCAAGGCCAATAGGCAACTCGAGAATCATCTTGACGATGAGAGTACAAACGTGCACAGTATTCAAATTTGGGAAAGAGGATGGAACAACTTTCTCTCCTGCCTCTCTCTCACACTCTTTATCTACTCTCTCTCTCTCACCCTGTTTCTCTTCTCTCTATATTAGCACTTATCAAGGCCAATAGGCAAGTCGAGCATCAACTCGACCATGAGAGTCCAAACGTGCACAGTATTCAAATTTGGGAAAGAGGATGGAACAACTTTCTCTTCTGCCTCTCTCTCACACTCTTTATCTTCTCTCTCTATCTCACCCTGTTTCTCTTCTCTCTATATTAGCACTTATCAAGGCCAATAGGCAACTCGAGCATCAACTCGACGATGAGAGTTCAAATGTGCACAGTATTCAAATTTGGGAAAGAGGATGGAACAACTTTCTCTTCTGCCTCTCTCTCACACTCTTTATCTTCTCTCTCTCACCCTGTTTCTCTTCTCTCTATATTAGCACTTATCAAGGCCAATAGGCAACTCGAGCATCAACTCGACGATCAGAGTTCAAACGTGCACAGTATTCAAATTTGGGAAAGAGGATGGAACAACATTCTCTTCTGCCTTTCTCTCACACTCTTTATCTTCTCTCTCTCTCTACCCCTGTTTCTCTTCTCTCTATATAAGCACTTATCAAGGCCAATAGGCAACTCGAGGATAAACTCGATGATGAGAGTTCAAATGTGCACAGTATTCAAATTAGTGAAAGAGGATAGAACAACTTTCTCTTCTGCCTCTCTCTCACACTCTTTATCTTCTCTCTCTCTCTCTACTCCTGTTTCTTTTCTCTCTATATTAGCACTTATCAAGGCCAATAGGCAACTCGAGCATCAACTCGACGATGAGAGTTCAAACGTGCACAGTATTCAAATTTGGGAAAGAGGATGGAACAACTTTCTCTTCTGCCTCTCTCTCACACTCTTTATCTTCTCTCTCTCTCACCCTGTTTCTCTTCTCTCTATATTAGCACTTATCAAGGCCAATAGGCAACGCGAGCATCAACTCGACCATGAGAGTTCAAACGTGCACAGTATTCAAATTTGGGAAAGAGGATGGAACAACTTTCTCTTCTGCCTCTCTCTCACACTCTTTATCTTTTCTCTCTCTCTCTCACCCTGTTTCTTTTCTCTCTATATTAGCACTTATCAAGGCCAATAGGCAACTCGAGCATCAACTCGACCATGAGAGTTCAAACGTGCACAGTATTCAAATTTGGGAAGGAGGATGGAACAACTTTCTCTTCTGCCTCTCTCTCACACTCTTTATCTTCTCTCTCTCTCACCCTGTTTCTCTTCTCTCTATATTAGCACTTATACAGGCCAATAGGCAACGCGAGCATCAACTCGACCATGAGAGTTCAAACGTGCACAGTATTCAAATTTGCGAAAGAGGATGGAACAACATTCTCTTCTGCCTCTCTCTAACACTATTTATCTTCTCTCTCTCTCTACCCCTGTTTCTCTTCTCTCTATATAAGCACTTATCAAGGCCAATAGGCAACTCGAGGATAAACTCGACGATGAGAGTTCAAACGTGCACAGTATTCAAATTTGTGAAAGAGGATAGAACAACTTTCTCATCTGCCTCTCTCTCACACTCTTTATCTTCTCTCTCTCTCTCTCTCCCTACTCCTGTTTCTTTTCTCTCTATATTAGCACTTATCAAGGCCAATAGGCAACTCGAGCATCAACTCGACGATGAGAGTTCAAATGTGCACAGTATTCAAATTTGGGAAAGAGGATGTAACAACTTTCTATTCTGCCTCTCTCTCACACTCTTTATCTTCTCTCTCTCTCTCACCCTGTTTCTCTTCTCTCTATATTAGCACTTATCAAGGCCAATAGGCAACTCGAGCATCAACTCGACCATGAGAGTCCAAACGTGCACAGTATTCAAATTTGGGAAAGAGGATGCAACAACTTTCTCTTCTGCCTCTCTCTCACACTCTTTATCTTCTCTCTCTATCTCACCCTGTTTCTCTTCTCTCTATATTAGCACTTATCAAGGCCAATAGGCAACTCGAGCACTAACTCGACGATGAGAGTTCAAATGTGCACAGTATTCAAATTTGGGAAAGAGGATGGAACAACTTTCTCTTCTGCCTCTCTCTCACACTCTTTATCTTCTCTCTCTCACCCTGTTTCTCTTCTCTCTATATTAGCACTTATCAAGGCCAATAGGCAACTCGAGCATCAACTCGACGATCAGAGTTCAAACGTGCACAGTATTCAAATTTGGGAAAGAGGATGGAACAACATTTTCTTCTGCCTTTCTCTCACACTCTTTATCTTCTCTCTCTCTCTACCCCTGTTTTTCTTCTCTCTATATAAGCACTTATCAAGGCCAATAGGCAACTCGAGGATAAACTCGATGATGAGAGTTCAAACGTGCACAGTATTCAAATTAGTGAAAGAGGATAGAACAACTTTCTCTTCTGCCTCTCTCTCACACTCTTTATCTTCTCTCTCTCTCTCTACTCCTGTTTCTTTTCTCTCTATATTAGCACTTATCAAGGCCAATAGGCAACTCGAGCATCAACTCGACGATGAGAGTTCAAACGTGCACAGTATTCAAATTTGGGAAAGAGGATGGAACAACTTTCTCTTCTGCCTCTCTCTCACACTCTTTATCTTCTCTCTCTCTCACCCTGTTTCTCTTCTCTCTATATTAGCACTTATCAAGGCCAATAGGCAACGCGAGCATCAACTCGACCATGAGAGTTCAAACGTGCACAGTATTCAAATTTGGGAAAGAGGATGGAACAACTTTCTCTTCTGCCTCTCTCTCACACTCTTTATCTTCTCTCTCTCTCTCTCACCCTGTTTCTCTTCTCTCTATATTAGCACTTATCAAGGCCAATAGGCAACTCGAGCATCAACTCGACCATGAGAGTTCAAACGTGCACAGTATTCAAATTTGCGAAAGAGGATGGAACAACATTCTCTTCTGCCTCTCTCTAACACTATTTATCTTCTCTCTCTCTCTACCCCTGTTTCTCTTCTCTCTATATAAGCACTTATCAAGGCCAATAGGCAACTCGAGGATAAACTCGACGATGAGAGTTCAAACGTGCACAGTATTCAAATTTGTGAAAGAGGATAGAACAACTTTCTCATCTGCCTCTCTCTCACACTCTTTATCTTCTCTCTCTCTCTCTCTCCCTACTCCTGTTTCTTTTCTCTCTATATTAGCACTTATCAAGGCCAATAGGAACCTCGAGCATCAACTCGACGATGAGAGTTCAAATGTGCACAGTATTCAAATTTGGGAAAGAGGATGTAACAACTTTCTCTTCTGCCTCTCTCTCACACTCTTTATCTTCTCTCTCTCTCTCACCCTGTTTCTATTCATTCTATATTCGCACTTATCAAGGCCAATAGGCAACTCGAGGATCAACTCGACCATGAGAGTTCAAATGTGCACAGTATTCAAATTTGGGAAAGAGGATGGAACAACTTTCTCTTCTGCCTCTCTCTCACACTCTTTATCTTCTCTCTCCCTCACCCTGTTTCTCTCCTCTCTATATTAGCACTTATCAAGGCCAATAGGCAACTTTAGGATCAACTCGACGATGAAAGTTCAAACGTGAACAGTATTCAAATTTGGGAAAGAGGATGGAACAACTTTCTCTTCTGCCTCTCTCTCACACTCTTTATCTTCTCTCTTTCTCACCCTGTTTCTCTTCTCTCTATATTAGCCCTTATCAAGGCCAATAGGCAACTCGAGGATCAACTCGACCATGAGAGTTCAAACGTCACAGTATTCAAATTTGGGAAAGAGGATGGAACAACTTTCTCTTCTGCCTCTCTCTAACACTCTTTATCTTCTCTCTCTCTCTACCCCTGTTTATCTTCTCTCTATATTAGCACTTATCAAGGCCAACAGGCAACTCGAGCATCAACTCGACGATAAGAGTTTAAACGTTCACAGTATTTAAATTTGGGAAAGAGGATGGAACAACTTTCTCTTCAGCCTCTCTCTCATACTCTTTATCTTCTCTCTCTCTCTCTCACCCTGTTTCTCTTCTCTCTATATTAGCACTTTTCAAGGCCAATAGGCAACTCGAGGATCAACTCGACGATGAGAGTTCAAACGTGCACAGTATTCAAATTTGGGAAAGAGGATGGAACAACTTTCTCTTCTGCCTCTCTCTCACACTCTTTATCTTCTCTCTCTCTCTCTCACCCTGTTTCTCTTCTCTCTATATTAGCACTTATCAAGGCCAATAGGCAACTCGAGCATCAACTCGACCATGATAGTCCAAACGTGCACAGTATTCAAATTTGGGAAAGAGGATGGAACAACTTTCTCTTCTGCCTCTCTCTCACACTCTTTATCTTCTCTCTCTATTTCACCCTGTTTCTCTTCTCTCTATATTAGCACTTATCAAGGCCAATAGGCAACTCGAGCATCAACTCGACGATGAGAGTTCAAATGTGCACAGTATTCAAATTTGGGAAAGAGGATGGAAAAACTTTCTCTTCTGCCTCTCTCTCACACTCTTTATCTTCACTCTCTCTCTCTCTCTCTCTCTCTCACCCTGTTTCTCTTCTCTCTATATTAGCACTTATCAAGGCCAATAGGCAACTCGAGCATCAACTCGACCATGAGAGTTCAAACGTGCACAGTATTCAAATTTGCGAAAGAGGATGGAACAACATTCTCTTCTGCCTCTCTCTAACACTATTTATCTTCTCTCTCTCTCTACCCCTGTTTCTCTTCTCTCTATATAAGCACTTATCTGCCTCTCTCTCACACTCTTTATCTTCTCTCTCTCTCTCTCCCTACTCCTGTTTCTTTTCTCTCTATATTAGCACTTATCAAGGCCAATAGGCAACTCGAGCATCAACTCGACGATGAGAGTTCAAATGTGCACAGTATTCAAATTTGGGAAAGAGGATGTAACAACTTTCTATTCTGCCTCTCTCTCACACTCTTTATCTTCTCTCTCTCTCTCACCCTGTTTCTCTTCTCTCTATATTAGCACTTATCAAGGCCAATAGGCAACTCGAGCATCAACTCGACCATGAGAGTCCAAACGTGCACAGTATTCAAATTTGGGAAAGAGGATGCAACAACTTTCTCTTCTGCCTCTCTCTCACACTCTTTATCTTCTCTCTCTATCTCACCCTGTTTCTCTTCTCTCTATATTAGCACTTATCAAGGCCAATAGGCAACGCGAGCATCAACTCGACCATGAGAGTTCAAACGTGCACAGTATTCAAATTTGGGAAAGAGGATGGAACAACTTTCTCTTCTGCCTCTCTCTCACACTCTTTATCTTCTCTCTCTCTCTCTCACCCTGTTTCTCTTCTCTCTATATTAGCACTTATCAAGGCCAATAGGCAACTCGAGCATCAACTCGACCATGAGAGTTCAAACGTGCACAGTATTCAAATTTGGGAAGGAGGATGGAACAACTTTCTCTTCTGCCTCTCTCTCACACTCTTTATCTTCTCTCTCTCTCTCACCCTGTTTCTCTTCTCTCTATATTAGCACTTATACAGGCCAATAGGCAACGCGAGCATCAACTCGACCATGAGAGTTCAAACGTGCACAGTATTCAAATTTGCGAAAGAGGATGGAACAACATTCTCTTCTGCCTCTCTCTAACACTATTTATCTTCTCTCTCTCTCTACCCCTGTTTCTCTTCTCTCTATATAAGCACTTATCAAGGCCAATAGGCAACTCGAGGATAAACTCGACGATGAGAGTTCAAACGTGCACAGTATTCAAATTTGTGAAAGAGGATAGAACAACTTTCTCATCTGCCTCTCTCTCACACTCTTTATCTTCTCTCTCTCTCTCTCTCCCTACTCCTGTTTCTTTTCTCTCTATATTAGCACTTATCAAGGCCAATAGGAACCTCGAGCATCAACTCGACGATGAGAGTTCAAATGTGCACAGTATTCAAATTTGGGAAAGAGGATGGAACAACTTTCTCTTCTGCCTCTCTCTCACACTCTTTATCTTCTCTCTCTCTCTCACCCTGTTTCTATTCATTCTATATTCGCACTTATCAAGGCCAATAGGCAACTCGAGGATCAACTCGACCATGAGAGTTCAAATGTGCACAGTATTCAAATTTGGGAAAGAGGATGGAACAACTTTCTCTTCTGCCTCTCTCTCACACTCTTTATCTTCTCTCTCCCTCACCCTGTTTCTCTCCTCTCTATATTAGCACTTATCAAGGCCAATAGGCAACTTTAGGATCAACTCGACGATGAAAGTTCAAACGTGAACAGTATTCAAATTTGGGAAAGAGGATGGAACAACTTTCTCTTCTGCCTCTCTCTAACACTCTTTATCTTCTCTCTTTCTCACCCTGTTTCTCTTCTCTCTATATTAGCCCTTATCAAGGCCAATAGGCAACTCGAGGATCAACTCGACCATGAGAGTTCAAACGTCACAGTATTCAAATTTGGGAAAGAGGATGGAACAACTTTCTCTTCTGCCTCTCTCTAACACTCTTTATCTTCTCTCTCTCTCTACCCCTGTTTATCTTCTCTCTATATTAGCACTTATCAAGGCCAACAGGCAACTCGAGCATCAACTCGACGATAAGAGTTTAAACGTTCACAGTATTTAAATTTGGGAAAGAGGATGGAACAACTTTCTCTTCAGCCTCTCTCTCATACTCTTTATCTTCTCTCTCTCTCTCTCACCCTGTTTCTCTTCTCTCTATATTAGCACTTTTCAAGGCCAATAGGCAACTCGAGGATCAACTCGACGATGAGAGTTCAAACGTGCACAGTATTCAAATTTGGGAAAGAGGATGGAACAACTTTCTCTTCTGCCTCTCTCTCACACTCTTTATCTTCTCTCTCTCTCTCTCACCCTGTTTCTCTTCTCTCTATATTAGCACTTATCAAGGCCAATAGGCAACTCGAGCATCAACTCGACCATGATAGTCCAAACGTGCACAGTATTCAAATTTGGGAAAGAGGATGGAACAACTTTCTCTTCTGCCTCTCTCTCACACTCTTTATCTTCTCTCTCTATTTCACCCTGTTTCTCTTCTCTCTATATTAGCACTTATCAAGGCCAATAGGCAACTCGAGCATCAACTCGACGATGAGAGTTCAAATGTGCACAGTATTCAAATTTGGGAAAGAGGATGGAAAAACTTTCTCTTCTGCCTCTCTCTCACACTCTTTATCTTCACTCTCTCTCTCTCTCTCTCTCTCACCCTGTTTCTCTTCTCTCTATATTAGCACTTATGAAGGCCAATAGGCAACGCGAGCATCAACTCGACGATGAGAGTTCAAACGTGCACAGTATTCAAATTTGGGAAAGAGGATGGAACAACTTTCTCTTCTGCCTCTCTCTCACACTCTTTATCTTCTCTCTCTCTCTACCCTTGTTTCTCTTCTCTCTATATTAGCACTTATCAAGGCCAATAGGCAACGCGAGCATCAACTCGACCATGAGAGTTCAAACGTGCACAGTATTCAAATTTGGGAAAGAGGATGGAACAACTTTCTCTTCTGCCTCTCTCTCACACTCTTTATCTTCTCTCTCTCTCTCTCACCCTGTTTCTCTTCTCTCTATATTAGCACTTATCAAGGCCAATAGGCAACTCGAGCATCAACTCGACGATGAGAGTTCAAACGTGCACAGTATTCAAATTTGGGAAAGAGGATGGAACAACATTCTCTTCTGCCTCTCTCTCACACTCTTTATCTTCTCTCTCTCTCTCTACCTCTGTTTCTCTTCTCTCTATATAAGCACTTATCAAGGCCAATAGGCAACTCGAGGATAAACTCGACGATGAGAGTTCAAACGTGCACAGTATTCAAATTAGTGAAAGAGGATAGAACAACTTTCTCTTCTGCCTCTCTCTCACAGTCTTTATCTTCTCTCTCTCTCTACTCCTGTTTCTTTTCTCTCCATATTAGCACTTATCAAGGCCAATAGGCAACTCGAGCATCAACTCGACGATGAGAGTTCAAATGTGCACAGTATTTAAATTTGGGAAAGAGGATGGAACAACTTTCTCTTCTGCCTCTCTCTCACACTTTTTATCTTCTCTCTCTCTCACCCTGTTTCTCTCCGCTCTATATTAGCACTTATCAAGGCCAATAGGCAACTTTAGGATCAACTCGACGATGAGAGTTCAAACGTGAACAGTATTCAAATTTGGGAAAGAGGATGGAACAACTTTCTCTTCTGCCTCTCTCTCACACTCTTTATCTTCTCTCTCTCTCACCCTGTTACTCTTCTCTCTATATTAGATTTATCAAGGCCAATAGGCAACTTGAGCATCAACTCGACGATGAGAGTTTAAACTTTCACAGTATTCACATTTGGGAAAGAGGATGGAACAACTTTCTCTTCTGCCTCTCTCTCACACTCTTTATCTTCTCTCTGTCTCTCACCCTGTTTCTCTTCTCTCTATATTAGCACTTTTCAAGGCCAATAGGCAACTCGAGGATCAACTCGACGATGAGAGTTCAAACGTGCACAGTATTCAAATTTGGGAAAGAGGATGGAACAACTTTCTCGTCTGCCTCTCTCTCACACTGTTTATCTTCTCTCTCTCTCACCCTGTTTCTCTTCTCTCTATATTAGCACTTATCAAGGCCAATAGGCAACTCGAGCATCAACTCGAATATGAGAGTCCAAACGTGCACAGTATTCAAATTTGGGAAAGAGGATGGAACAACTTTCTCTTCTGCCTCTCTCTCACACTCTTTATCTTCTCTCTCTATCTCACCCTGTTTTTCTTCTCTCTATATTAGCACTTATCAAGGCCAATAGGCAACTCGAGCATCAACTCGAAGATGAGAGTGCAAACGTGCACAGTAGTCAAATTTGGGAAAGAGGATGGAACAACTTTCTCTTCTGCCTCTCTCTCACACACTTTATCTTCTCTCTCTCTCACCCTGTTTCTCTTCTCTCTATATTAGCAATTATGAAGGCCAATAGGCAACGCGAGCATCAACTCGACGATGAGAGTTCAAATGTGCACAGTATTCAAATTTGGGAAAGAGGATGGAACAACTTTCTCTTCTGCCTCTCTCTCACACTCTTTATCTTCACTCTCTCTCTCTCTCTCTCTCTCTCACCCTGTTTCTCTTCTCTCTATATTAGCACTTATCAAGGCCAATAGGCAACGCGAGCATCAACTCGACGATGAGAGTTCAAACGTGCACAGTATTCAAATTTGGGAAAGAGGATGGAACAACTTTCTCTTCTGCCTCTCTCTCACACTATTTATCTTCTCTCTCTCTACCCCTGTTTCTCTTCTCTCTATATTAGCACTTATCAAGGCCAATAGGCAACTCGAGCATCAACTCGACCATGAGAGTTCAAACGTGCACAGTATTCAAATTTGGGAAAGAGGATGGAACAACTTTCTCTTCTGTCTCTCTCTCACACTGTTTATCTTCTCTCTCTCTCTCTCACCCTGTTTCTCTTCTCTCTATATTAGCACTTATCAAGGCCAATAGGCAACGCGAGCATCAACTCGACCATGAGAGTTCAAACGTGCACAGTATTCAAATTTGGGAAAGAGGATGGAACAACTTTCTCTTCTGTCTCTCTTACACTCCTTATCTTCTCTCTCTCTCTCTCACCCTATTTCTCTTCTCTCTATATTAGCACTATTCAAGGCCAATAGGCAACTCGAGCATCAACTCGACGATGAGAGTTCAAACGTGCACAGTATTCAAATTTGGGAAAGAGGATGGAACAACTTTCTCTTCTGCCTCTCTCTCACACTCTTTATCTTCTCTCTCTCTCTCTCACCCTGTTTCTCTTCTCTCTATATTAGCACTTATGAAGGCCAATAGGCAACGCGAGCATCAACTCGACGATGAGAGTTCAAATGTGCACAGTATTCAAATTTGGGAAAGAGGATGGAACAACTTTCTCTTCTGCCTCGCTCTCACACTCTTTATCTTCACTCTCTCTCTCTCTCACTCTCTCACCCTGTTTCTCTTCTCTCTATATTAGCACTTATGAAGGCCAATAGGCAACGCGAGCATCAACTCGACGATGAGAGTTCAAACGTGCACAGTATTCAAATTTGGGAAAGAGGATGGAACAACTTTCTCTTCTGCCTCTCTCTCACTCTCTTTATCTTCTCTCTCTCTCTCTACCCCTGTTTCTCTTCTCTCTATATTAGCACTTATCAAGGCCAATAGGCAACTCGAGCATCAACTCGACCATGAGAGTTTAAACGTGCACGGTATTCAAATTTGGGAAAGAGGATGGAACAACTTTCTCTTCTGTCTCTCTCTCACACTCTTTATCTTCTCTCTCTCTCACCCTGTTTCTCTTCTCTCTATATTAGCACTTATCAAGGCCAATAGGCAACGCGAGCATCAACTCGACCATGAGAGTTCAAACGTGCACAGTATTCAAATTTGGGAAAGAGGATGGAACAACTTTCTCTTCTGCCTCTCTCTCCCACTCTTTATCTTCTCTCTCTCTTACCCTATTTCTCTTATCTCTATATTAGCACTATTCAAGGCCAATAGGCAACTCGAGCATCAACTCGACGATGAGAGTTCAAACGTGCACAGTATTCAAATTTGGGAAAGAGGATGGAACAACTTTCTCTTCTGCCTCTCTCTAACACTCTTTATCTTCTCTCTCTCTCTACCCCTGTTTCTCTTCTCTCTATATTAGCACTTATCAAGGCCAACAGGCAACTCGAGCATCAACTCGACGATAAGAGTTTAAACGTTCACAGTATTTAAATTTGGGAAAGAGGATGGAACAACTTTCTCTTCTGCCTCTCTCTCATACTCTTTATCTTCTCTCTCTCTCTCACCCTGTTTCTCTTCTCTCTATATTAGCACTTTTCAAGGCCAATAGGCAACTCGAGGATCAACTCAACGATGAGAGTTCAAACGTGCACAGTATTCAAATTTGGGAAAGAGGATGGAACAACTTTCTCTCCTGCCTCTCTCTCACACTCTTTATCTTCTCTCTCTCTCTCTCACCCTGTTTCTCTTCTCTCTATATTAGCACTTATCAAGGCCAATAGGCAACTCGAGCATCAACTCGACCATGAGAGTCCAAACGTGCACAGTATTCAAATTTGGGAAAGAGGATGGAACAACTTTCTCTTCTGCCTCTCTCTCACACTCTTTATCTTCTCTCTCTATTTCACCCTGTTTCTCTTCTCTCTATATTAGCACTTATCAAGGCCAATAGGCAACTCGAGCATCAACTCGACGATGAGAGTTCAAATGTGCACAGTATTCAAATTTGGGAAAGAGGATGGAACAACTTTCTCTTCTGCCTCTCTCTCACACTCTTTATCTTCACTCTCTCTCTCTCTCTCTCTCTCACCCTGTTTCTCTTCTCTCTATATTAGCACTTATGAAGGCCAATAGGCAACGCGAGCATCAACTCGACGATGAGAGTTCAAACGTGCACAGTATTCAAATTTGGGAAAGAGGATGGAACAACTTTCTCTTCTGCCTCTCTCTCACACTCTTTATCTTCTCTCTCTCTCTACCCCTGTTTCTCTTCTCTCTATATTAGCACTTATCAAGGCCAATAGGCAACGCGAGCATCAACTCGACCATGAGAGTTCAAACGTGCACAGTATTCAAATTTGGGAAAGAGGATGGAACAACTTTCTCTTCTGCCTCTCTCTCACACTCTTTATCTTCTCTCTCTCTCTCTCACCCTGTTTCTCTTCTCTCTATATTAGCACTTATCAAGGCCAATAGGCAACTCGAGCATCAACTCGACGATGAGAGTTCAAACGTGCACAGTATTCAAATTTGGGAAAGAGGATGGAACAACATTCTCTTCTGCCTCTCTCTCACACTCTTTATCTTCTCTCTCTCTCTCTACCTCTGTTTCTCTTCTCTCTATATAAGCACTTATCAAGGCCAATAGGCAACTCGAGGATAAACTCGACGATGAGAGTTCAAACGTGCACAGTATTCAAATTAGTGAAAGAGGATAGAACAACTTTCTCTTCTGCCTCTCTCTCACAGTCTTTATCTTCTCTCTCTCTCTACTCCTGTTTCTTTTCTCTCCATATTAGCACTTATCAAGGCCAATAGGCAACTCGAGCATCAACTCGACGATGAGAGTTCAAATGTGCACAGTATTTAAATTTGGGAAAGAGGATGGAACAACTTTCTCTTCTGCCTCTCTCTCACACTTTTTATCTTCTCTCTCTCTCTCCCTGTTTCTCTCCTCTCTATATTAGCACTTATCAAGGCCAATAGGCAACGCGAGCATCAACTCGACGATGAGAGTTCAAACGTGCACAGTAGTGAAATTTGGGAAAGAGGATGGAACAACTTTCTCTTCTGCCTCTCTCTAACACTCTTTATCTTCTCTCTCTCTCTCTACCCCTGTTTCTCTTCTCTCTATATTAGCACTTATCAAGGCCAATAGGCAACTCGAGCATCAACTCGACGATGAGAGTTTAAACGTTCACAGTATTCAAATTTGGGAAAGAGGATGGAACAACTTTCTCTTCTGCCTCTCTCTCACACTCTTTATCTTCTCTCTCTCTCTCACCCTGTTTCTCTTCTCTCTATATTAGCACTTTTCAAGGCCAATAGGCAACTCGAGGATCAACTCGAGGATGAGAGTTCAAACGTGCACAGTATTCAAATTTGGGAAAGAGGATGGAACAACTTTCTCGTCTGCCTCTCTCTCACACTCTTTATCTTCTCTCTCTCTCACCCTGTTTCTCTTCTCTCTATATTAGCACTTATCAAGGCCAATAGGCAACTCGAACATCAACTCGAATATGAGAGTCCAAACGTGCACAGTATTCAAATTTGGGAAAGAGGATGGAACAACTTTCTCTTCTGCCTCTCTCTCACACTCTTTATCTTCTCTCTCTATCTCACCCTGTTTCTCTTCTCTCTATATTAGCACTTATCAAGGCCAATAGGCAACTCGAGCATCAACTCGACGATGAGAGTGCAAACGTGCACAGTAGTCAAATTTGGGAAAGAGGATGGAACAACTTTCTCTTCTGCCTCTCTCTCACACTCTTTATCTTCTCTCTCTCTCTCTCACCCTGTTTCTCTTCTCTCTATATTAGCAATTATGAAGGCCAATAGGCAACGCGAGCATCAACTCGACGATGAGAGTTCAAATGTGCACAGTATTCAAATTTGGGAAAGAGGATGGAACAACTTTCTCTTCTGCCTCTCTCTCACACTCTTTATCTTCACTCTCTCTCTCTCTCTCTCTCTCTCACCCTGTTTCTCTTCTCTCTATATTAGCACTTATCAAGGCCAATAGGCAACCCGAGCATCAACTCGACGATGAGAGTTCAAACGTGCACAGTATTCAAATTTGGGAAAGAGGATGGAACAACTTTCTCTTCTGCCTCTCTCTCACACTATTTATCTTCTCTCTCTCTCTACCCCTGTTTCTCTTTTCTCTATATTAGCACTTATCAAGGCCAATAGGCAACTCGAGCATCAACTCGACCATGAGAGTTCAAACGTGCACAGTATTCAAATTTGGGAAAGAGGATGGAACAACTTTCTCTTCTGTCTCTCTCTCACACTCTTTATCTTCTCTCTCTCTCTCACCCTGTTTCTCTTCTCTCTATATTAGCACTTATCAAGGCCAATAGGCAACTCGAGCATCAACTCGACCATGAGAGTTCAAACGTGCACAGTATTCAAATTTGGGAAAGAGGATGGAACAACTTTCTCTTCGTTCTCTCTTACACTCTTAATCTTCTCTCTCTCTCTCACCCTATTTCTCTTCTCTCTATATTAGCACTATTCAAGGCCAATAGGCAACTCGAGCATCAACTCGACGATGAGAGTTCAAACGTGCACAGTATTCAAATTTGGGAAAGAGGATGGAACAACTTTCTCTTCTGCCTCTCTCTCACACTCTTTATCTTCTCTCTCTCTCTCTCACCCTGTTTCTCTTCTCTCTATATTAGCACTTATCAAGGCCAATAGGCAACTCGAGCATCAACTCGACGATGAGAGTTCAAACGTGCACAGTATTCAAATTTGGGAAAGAGGATGGAACAACTTTCTCTTCTGCCTCTCTCTCACACTCTTTATCTTCTCTCTCTCTCTCTCACCCTGTTTCTCTTCTCTCTATATTAGCACTTATGAAGGCCAATAGGCAACGCGAGCATCAACTCGACGATGAGAGTTCAAATGTGCACAGTATTCAAATTTGGGAAAGAGGATGGAACAACTTTCTCTTCTGCCTCTCTCTCACTCTCTTTATCTTCTCTCTCTCTCTCACCCTGTTTCTCTTCTCTCTATATTAGCACTTATGAAGGCCAATAGGCAACGCGAGCATCAACTCGACGATGAGAGTTCAAATGTGCACAGTATTCAAATTTGGGAAAGAGGATGGAACAACTTTCTCTTCTGCCTCTCTCTCACACTCTTTATCTTCACTCTCTCTCTCTCTCTCTCACCCTGTTTCTCTTCTCTCTATATTAGCACTTATGAAGGCCAATAGGAAACGCGAGCATCAACTCGACGATGAGAGTTCAAACGTGCACAGTATTCAAATTTGGGAAAGAGGATGGAACAACTTTCTCTTCTGCCTCTCTCTCACTCTCTTTATCTTCTCTCTCTCTCTACCCCTGTTTCTCTTCTCTCTATATTAGCACTTATCAAGGCCAATAGGCAACTCGAGCATCAACTCGACCATGAGAGTTTAAACGTGCACGGTATTCAAATTTGGGAAAGAGGATGGAACAACTTTCTCTTCTGTCTCTCTCTCACACTCTTTATCTTCTCTCTCTCTCACCCTGTTTCTCTTCTCTCTATATTAGCACTTATCAAGGCCAATAGGCAACGCGAGCATCAACTCGACCATGAGAGTTCAAACGTGCACAGTATTCAAATTTGGGAAAGAGGATGGAACAACTTTCTCTTCTGCCTCTCTCTCACACTCTTTATCTTCTCTCTCTCTTACCCTATTTCTCTTCTCTCTATATTAGCACTATTCAAGGCCAATAGGCAACTCGAGCATCAACTCGACGATGAGAGTTCAAACGTGCACAGTATTCAAATTTGGGAAAGAGGATGGAACAACTTTCTCTTCTGCCTCTCTCTCACACTCTTTATCTTCTCTCTCTCTCTCACCCTGTTTCTCTTCTCTCTATATTAGCACTTATCAAGGCCAATAGGCAACTCGAGCATCAACTCGACGATGAGAGTTCAAACGTGCACAGTATTCAAATTTGGGAAAGAGGATGGAACAACTTTCTCTTCTGCCTCTCTCTCACACTCTTTATCTTCTCTCTCTCTCTCTTACCCTGTTTCTCTTCTCTCTATATTAGCACTTATGAAGGCCAATAGGCAACGCGAGCATCAACTCGACGATGAGAGTTCAAATGTGCACAGTATTCAAATTTTGGAAAGAGGATGGAACAACTTTCTCTTCTGCCTCTCTCTCACACTCTTTATCTTCACTCTCTCTCTCTCTCTCTCTCACCCTGTTTCTCTTCTCTCTATATTAGCACTTATGAAGGCCAATAGGCAACGCGAGCATCAACTCGACGATGAGAGTTCAAACGTGCACAGTATTCAAATTTGGGAAAGAGGATGGAACAACTTTCTCTTCTGCCTCTCTCTCACTCTCTTTATCTTCTCTCTCTCTCTACCCCTGTTTCTCTTCTCTCTATATTAGCACTTATCAAGGCCAATAGGCAACTCGAGCATCAACTCGACCATGAGAGTTTAAACGTGCACAGTATTCAAATTTGGGAAAGAGGATGGAACAACTTTCTCTTCTGTCTCTCTCTCACACTCTTTATCTTCTCTCTCTCTCACCCTGTTTCTCTTCTCTCTATATTAGCACTTTTCAAGGCCAATAGGCAACGCGAGCATCAACTCGACCATGAGAGTTCAAACGTGCACAGTATTCAAATTTGGGAAAGAGGATGGAACAACTTTCTCTTCTGCCTCTCTCTCACACTCTTTATCTTCTCTCTCTCTCACCCTATTTCTCTTCTCTCTATATTAGCACTATTCAAGGCCAATAGGCAACTCGAGCATCAACTCGACGATGAGAGTTCAAACGTGCACAGTATTCAAATTTGGGAAAGAGGATGGAACAACTTTCTCTTCTGCCTCTCTCTCACACTCTTTATCTTCTCTCTCTCTCACCCTGTTTCTCTCCTCTCTATATTAGCACTTATCAAGGCCAATAGGCAACTTTAGGATCAACTCGACCATGAGAGTCCAAACGTGCACAGTATTCAAATTTGGGAAAGAGGATGGAACAACTTTCTCTTCTGCCTCTCTCTCACACTCTTTATCTTCTCTCTCTCTCACCCTGTTTCTCTTCTCTCTATATTAGCACTTATCAAGGCCAATAGGCAACTCGAGGATCAACTCGACCATGAGAGTTCAAACGTGCACAGTATTCAAATTTGGGAAAGAGGATGGAACAACTTTCTCTTCTGCCTCTCTCTCACACTCTTTATCTTCTCTCTCTCTCACCCTGTTTCTCTTCTCTCTATATTAGCACTTATCAAGGCCAATAGGCAACTCGAGGATCAACTCGACCATGAGAGTTCAAACGTGCACAGTATTCAAATTTGGGAAAGAGGATGGAACAACTTTCTCTTCTGCCTCTCTCTCACACTCTTTATCTTCTCTCTCTCTCACCCTGTTTCTCTTCTCTCTATATTAGCACTTATCCAGGCCAATAGGCAACGCGAGCATCAACTCGACGATGAGAGTTCAAACGTGCACAGTAGTGAAATTTGGGAAAGAGGATGGAACAACTTTCTCTTCTGCCTCTCTCTAACACTCTTTATCTTCTCTCTCTCTCTCTACCCCTGTTTCTCTTCTCTCTATATTAGCACTTATCAAGGCCAATAGGCAACTCGAGCATCAACTCGACGATGAGAGTTTAAACGTTCACAGTATTCAAATTTGGGAAAGAGGATGGAACAACTTTCTCTTCTGCCTCTCTCTCACACTCTTTATCTTCTCTCTCTCTCACCCTGTTTCTCTTCTCTCTATATTAGCACTTTTCAAGGCCAATAGGCAACTCGAGGATCAACTCGAGGATGAGAGTTCAAACGTGCACAGTATTCAAATTTGGGAAAGAGGATGGAACAACTTTCTCTTCTGCCTCTCTCTCACACTCTTTATCTTCTCTCTCTCTCACCCTGAAAGATTCCTCTCCCCTAAGAATAAAACATATGTTCAATATCTGCTTTTATTTTTTCATTGTTTATACGGTCCCGGGCAACACCGGGTAGCCCTGCTAGTATGTTATAAATTCCAAATTTCCACAACCTGGCAAATACTGGTACATGCTAGCAAATTTAGATTTGCAATTACAGAATATGATTCTAATTTTTTCCTTTGCTCTTTATTCTAACACTACACTAAGTTTACTGTTTTATTTCGCTACAGTTGATATTGTGCAGAACAATAAGAAAATCATAGTGAACAATGCATTCAACAAAATTTCACACAAATTTCTAGATACCTATATCTAATAAGTTCAAAAGAAAGGACACACTTAGGGAGGTATTTTGGTGGTCAAGTCACTAAATAGAGATTAGCTGGTTTCCCGGCATAGCCCAGGATGTAATAAAGATTGACTGAAATACATGTTCTAGCTGGTTTCTAGGCGTTGCCAGGGGTGTAATATAGACACATTATGTTGTATATTACCTGTTCTCTTCTCCCTAAGGTAAAACAATTTCATATACATGCTGTAAATTACCTACGCTAGGGATAAACATGAACAATACCAGTCCTAGGGTAGATAAAACAAATAATACATAGAGATGAAAGATTCCTCTCCCCTAAGAATAAAACATATGTTCAATATCTGCTTTTGTTTTTTCATTGTTTATACGGTCCCGAGCAACGCCGGGTAGCCCTGCTAGTCTATATATATAAATCCCAAACGTCTGTATGTTTGTATGTAACGCTAAAACTTTTGACAGACACAACCAAAGTTGACAAATTTGGTATCAGATTGAACCTTGATCACCCGGATGACAAATATCGAAATCTCACGTCAAACGGACCACTAGAAGTGAGTCAACCTATCAGTTATCTTCAAGGGGGGCCCCAAAAAACCTGTCATTTTAATGGTTTTCATTACGTAATTCTTGAATGATCCAATGTTATTCATACGTAAAAAAAAAACGCTTAGTAATGTCACGTGACGTGACGTCAACATCCACTAATGGCGAACAATTGTAAATAACAACTTTTTTACCGATACTTTTACAATTTCTCTTCTCCTTCGTTATATATATTATTAAACTTCATGAAAATGTTTCCATCGTGATTAACTGGTTAAAAATAGTATTTATACAAGAGTTTAAACGAAAAATGTCAGGAAAAAATGTACAGGAATAAAAAAATTCAGCTTTAAAAATATTCGATAAGAAAAATATCGTTATATTTATGGTAGAAAATAAATAGCCATTTTGTATATTACCACGTGACCTCATACCTCTTAAACTGGAAGGGGGGAGGAGAGGAGGCGCTTCAAAACCAACACCGTCTTTCTCTTTTCTCTCTCTCTCACTCACCCACTTACTCTTCTCTCTCTCTCACCCACTGTTAAACTGTGGGGGGGGGGAAGAGGCAGCCTCAAAACCAACACCCTCTTTCTCTTTTATCTCTCTCTCACCAACTTACTCTTCTCTCTCTCTCTCACCCTCTTTCTCTTGACCTCCTACTACTGTTAAACTGTTTGTGTGTGAGGGGGGGGGGAAGAGGCAGCTTGAAAACCAACAAAAACAGTGCATAGTTTCCCAAGCATTATCTCCTATTAAAAAAAAGATGCACACTTTATATTTACATAGTGGGGGGGGGGGAAGAAATTAGAACCGCTTTTGTAGGGGGAAGAAGACAAGTGCACAGTTTCCCAAGCATTATCTCCTATTAAAATGAGGAAGCACACTTAATATTTACTTAGTGGGGTGGGGGGACAAGATTAGAACCGCTTTTGTGGGGGGGATGGGGGGGGAAGGAGCCGTGGGGTGGACGAGATTAGAACCGCTTTTCTGGGGGGAAGAAGCCAAGTGCACAGTTTCCCAAGCATTATCTCCTATTAAAAGAGGAAACACACTTTATATTTACTTAGTGGGGTGGGGGGACGAGACTAGAACAGCTTTTGTGGGTGGAAGGGGGGGAAGAAGCCGAGTGCACTGTTTCCCAAGCATTACCTCCTACTAAAAAAAGATGCACACTTTATATTTACTTAGTGGGGTGGGGGGGAAGAGAATGACACCGCTTTTGTGGGGGGAGGGGGGGAATAGGCCGAGTGCACAGTTTCCCAAGCATTACCGCCTATTAAAAAAGATGCACACTTTATATTTTAGTGTGTGAGAGAGAGAGAGAACAATTCTAAACCTATATACTCAACAAATTTTTTATCTACAGATTTGAAAGTTTGTATATAGGGTATTCAGACATATGGAAATAAATCTAGCATAATCTATCTATTATATCTATAAAAGTGAAAATGTATGTGTGTGTGAGGTAGCCAGAGAGAGAGAGAGAGAGAGAGAGAGACAGAACAATTCTCAACCTATATATTCAATACATTTTTTATCTACAGATTTGAAAATTTGTATATAGGGTATTCAGACATATGGAAATATATCCAGCATAATCTATTATATCTATAAAAGTGAAAATGTGTGTATGTGTGTGTGTGAGAGAGAGAGAGAGAACAATTCTCAACCTATATACTCAACATATTTTTATCTACGGATTTGAAACTTTGTATATAGGGTATTCAGACATATAGAAATATATCTAGCATAATCTATACATTATATCTATAAAAGTGAGAATGTGTTTGTGTGAGAGAGAGAGAGAACAATTCTCAACCTATATATTCAACAAATTTTTTATCTACAGATTTTAAAATTTGTA
>NC_136485.1:96648830-96798830 GCF_053919585.1 Euprymna scolopes
AATCTATCTATTATATCTACAAAAGTGAGAACGTGTGTGTATGTGTGTGTGTGTCAGAGAGAGAGAGAGAGAGAGAGAGAGAACAATTGTTAACCTACATACTCAATAAATCTTTTACCTACAGCTTAGAAAATTTGTATATAGGGTATTCAGACATATGGAAATATATCGAGCATAATCTATCTATTTTATCTATAAAAGTGAGAATGTGTGTGTGTGTGTGTGTGTGTGAGATAGCGAGAGAGAGAGAGAGAAAAAAATTCTCAACCTATACATTCAACAAAATTTTTATCCACAGATTTGAACATTTGTATATAGGGTGTTCAGACATATAGAAATATATCTAGCATAATCTATCTATTATATGTATAAAAGTGAGAATGTGTGTGTGTGTGTGAGAGAGAGAGAGGACAATTCTCAACCTATGTATTCAACAAATTTTTTATCTACAGATTTCAAAATTTGTATATTGGGTATTCAGACATATTTCAATATATCTGGCATAATCTGTCTATTATATCTATAAAAGTGAGAATGTGTGTGATAGAGAGAGAGAACAATTCTCAACCTATATACTCAACAAATTTTTTATCTACAGATTTGAAAATTTGTATATATGGTATTCAGACATATGGAAATATATCTAGCATAATCTATTATATCTATAAAAGTGAGAATGTGTGTGTGTGTGTGTGTGTGTGAGAGAGAGAGAGAGAACAATTCTCAACCCATATACTCAACAAATTCTTTATCTACTGATTTTTAAATTTGTATATTGAGTATTCATACAAATAGAAATATATCTAGCATAATCTTTCTATTATATCTATAAAAGTGAGAATGTGTGTGTGAGAGCGAGAGAGAGAGAGAAAGAGAGAGAGAGAGAACAGTTCTTAACCTATATATTCAACAAATTTTTTATCTACAGATTTGAAAATTTGAATATAGGGTATTCAGACATATGGAAATATATCTAGCATAATCTATTATATCTTTAAAAGTGAGAATGTGTGTGTGTGAGAGATAGAGAGAACAATTCTCAACCTATGCACTCTACAAATTTTTTATCTACAGATTAGAAAATTTGTATATAGGGTATTCACACATATGGAAATATATCTAGCATAATCTATCTATTATATCTATAAAAGTTAGAATGTGTGTGTGTGTGTGTGTGTGTGTGTGTGTGAGGTAGCGAAAGAGAGAGAGAGAGTGAGAGAGTAAGAACAATTCTCAACCTATATATTCAACAAATATTTTATCTACAGATTAGAAAATTTGTATATAGGGTATTCAGACATATGGAAATATATCTAGCATAATCTATCTATTATATCCATAAAATTGAGAATGTGTGTGTGTGTGAGGAGAGAGAGAGAGAACAATTTTTAACCTATATACTCAACAAATTTTTTATCTACAGATTTGAAAATTTGTATATAGGGTATTCAGACATATGGAAATATATCTAGAGTAATCTATCTATTATATCTATAAAAGTGAGAATGTATGTTTTGAGAGAGAGAGAGAGACAGAACAATTCTTAACCTATATATTCAACAAATTTTTTATGTACAGATCTGAAATATCACATTTGTATAGAAGTAGAAATCTTGATACCTTTTCTCATACCTAATAAAAGAAAGGACACTCTTTGGGGCGGATTTTGATTATAACAAGTCACTAATTAGAAATTATAATAAACATTCAAATAATTTAAGAATTTTAACAAAATAAAATTGCATGGTAATCACCCAATTTCTGCCACAAAATTTTGATTGGCAGAACTCATAAACAGAAAATATATATTTTCTAATTTCATCTTTTTTTTTCTTTTTACATAATCTGGTTTGATGTTTTCCTTAATATTCAAATCACTATATTTTGCTGCTTAATATCAAATACAGCAAATGAGTTATTTTTATGCATCAAACAATTACATTTTCTCATTCATCCAAACTAATCACTGAACATCAACTTCATATTTTCTTCACTAAAATATTACTGTGCTTGATGTCATCAAGTGGAGCGGATCATTTTTTTTTTTTCATTTGTTCACACATTTTTCCAATTTATATATATTTTGTCAAAGATTCTTAGCCTATGTCATTGCATACCAATCTGTTTATTAAAAGTTAAGGTTCACTGTAAACACATATGTTACACCAAAATAAAAACGCTTCCGATAATGTCTTGATATTCAATTCAGTTTCTCACATGACATCTTATGAAGTTAGTAGAAATGTTACAGACTTTTGAATATCAAACACTTTCAATACTGTGCACTGATATTTTCTTTTTTGGAATATAAGCACATTCATGATTTTTTTTTACAAACGCCAACAAATGTCACATTGTGTAGCAATTATAAAAATATTTGTTTTTAT
Organism: Euprymna scolopes; assembly: GCF_053919585.1. Lineage (NCBI taxonomy): Eukaryota > Metazoa > Mollusca > Cephalopoda > Sepiida > Sepiolidae > Euprymna > Euprymna scolopes. The sequence continues at coordinate 96,651,218 of NC_136485.1, forward strand.
TTTGAATGATGCAGGGCATCCGAAGAGAGATTTTTCTAACAAAATGAAAGTATAATTTTTAGCAATAGGTATCTAGGAAAAGGCCACTACATATGTTATAAATTCCAAATTTCCACAACCTGGCAAATACTGGTACACGCTAGCAAATTTAGATTTGCAATTACAGAATATGATTCTAATTTTTTCCTTTGCTCTTTATTCTAACACTACACTAAGTTTACTGTGTTATTTCGCTACAGTTGATATTGTGTAGAACAATAAGAAAATCATAGTGAATAATGCATTCAACAAAATTTCACACACATTTCTAGATACCTATATCTAATAAGTTCAAAAGAAAGGACACACTTAGGGAGGTATTTTGGTGGTCAAGTCACTAAATAGAGATTAGCTGGTTTCCCGGCATAGCCCAGGATGTAATAAAGATTGACTGAAATACATGTTCTAGCTGGTTTCTAGGCGTTGCCAGGGATGTAATATAGACACATTATGTTGTATATTACCTATTCTCTTCTCCCTAAGGTAAAACAATTTCATATACATGCTGTAAATTACCTATGCTAGGGATAAAACATGAACAATACCAGTCCTAGGGTAGATAAAACAAATAATACATAGAGATGAAAGATTCCTCTCCCCTAAGAATAAAACATATGTTCAATATCTGCTTTTGTTTTTTCATTGTTTATACGGTCCCGAGCAACGCCGGGAAGCCCTGCTAGTCTTCTATATATATAAAAGCCAAAAATCTGTGTGTATGTATGTATGTATGTTTGTTTGTAACGCTAAAACTTTCGACAGACACAACCAAAGTTGACAAATTAGGTATCATATTGAACCTTGATCACCCGGATGACAAATATCGAAATTTCACGTCAAACGGACAACTAGAACGGGGTGAACTGATCATTTTTCTCCCAGGGGGGCCCCTAAAAAAACATGTCATTTTAACGTTATTCATTACGTGTCACGTGACGTGACGTCAGCTCAGTAAAATGTCGGCTGCGCTGAGATACATTAAAGCTGCCTTCGAGGAGTAATTGATACTATAACACAGTTAAATATTAATTTTTTACTCGAACCGTTATTACCGTCGGATTTATCGCACTCCAAAAAGCAAAATCCCAAAATTACACGAAAATTGACGTAGGGAAAATGTTTTTATTTTTGCTTGAAGTTTTTTACCGGCGAAGGTGAGTTTGCTCTTTGCTATAGTTTACCATGTAAACAAAGCTTTAGCCATTTAGTTTTTACTTCCTAACTCTGTTAAACTGGAAGGGGGAGGGGTGGGTATCAGTATGAGGCCGCTTAAATACACGAAAATTAGGTCGCGTGCACAGTTTTCCCAAGCATTACCTACTATAAAAAAAGATGCACATTTACCCTCTTCTCTCACTCTCTCTCACGCCCTCTTTCTCTCTCTCTCTCTCGCCCTCTTTCTCTTCTCTCTCTCACTCCCTTTCTCTTCTCTCTCTCTCACCCTCTTCTCTCTCTCTCTCTCTACCTCTTTCCTAACTCTCTCTCTATCACCATATTTCTCTCTCTCTCTCTCACTCTCTGCTCTCTCTCTACACCTCTTTCTCTTCTCTCTCTCACCCTAATTCTCTTCTTTCTCTCTCTCACCCTCTTTATCTTCTCTCTCTCTCCCTGTTTCTCTTCTCTCTATGTTAGCACTTATCAAGGCCAATAGGCAACTTGAGGATGAGATTTCAAACGTGCACAGTAGTCAAATTTGGGAAAGAGGATGGAACAACTTTCTCTTCTGCCTCTCTCTCACACTCTTTATCTTCTCTCTCTCTCTCTCACCCTGTTTCTCTTCTCTCTATATTAGCACTTATCAAGGCCAATAGGCAACTCGAGGATGACAGTTCAAAAGTGAACAGTAGTAAAATTTGGGAAAGAGGATGGAACAACTTTAACGGGAGGATTAGTTATTCAACGACACCAACCTATTTTGTTATATATATACATACATTTTGTAGAAACTATATATATTACCACTTATCGAGGCCCATAGGCTACTCGAGGATCAGAGTTTAAAAGTGCACAGTAGTCAAATTCGGGAAGGAGGATGGACCCGCTATAACAAGAGATTGAGTTATTCAGCGACTCCAACCTATTTTGTTATATATATATATTCTATCCATATTAGCACTTATCAAGGCCAATAGGCAACTCCAGTATGGCAGTTAAAAAGTGCACAGTAGTCAAATTTGGGAAAGAGGATGGAACAACTTTAATGGGAGGATGCCGTCTTTCTCTTCTCTCTCTCTCTCTCACTCCCTTTCTCATCTCTCTCTCACCCTCTTCTCTACCTCTTTCCTAACTCTCTCTCTATCACAATATTTCTCTCTCTCTCACTCTCTTCTCTCTCTCTCTCTCTACACCTCTTTCTCTTCTCTCTCTCTCTCACCCTCATTCTCTTCTTTCTCTCTCTCTCACACTCTTTATCTTCTCTCTCTCTCTCTCTCATCCTCTTTCCCTTCTATCTTTATTAGCACTTATCAAGGCCAATAGGCAACTCGAGGATGAGAGTTCAAACGTGCACAGTAGTCAAATTTGGGAAAGAGGATGGAACAACTTTCTCTTCTGCCTCTCTCTCACACTCTTTATCTTCTCTCTCTCTCTTTCACCCTGTTTCTCTTCTCTCTATATTAGCACTTATCAAGGCCAATAGGCAACTCGAGGATCAACTCGAGGATGAGAGTTCAAACGTGCACAGTAGTCAAATTTGGGAAAGAAGATGGTACAACTTTCTCTTCTGCCTCTCTCTCACACTCTTTATCATCTCTCTCTCTCTCACCCTGTTTCTCTTCTCTCTATATTAGCACTTATCAAGGCCAATAGGCAACTCGAGGATGACAGTTCAAAAGTGCATAGTAGTCCAATTTGGGAAAGAGGATGGAACAACTTAAATGGGAGGATGAGTTAATCAACGACACCAACCTATTTTGTTATATATATATATATATATATACATTTTGTAGAAACTATATATATTACCACTAATCAAGGCACATAGGCCACTCGAGGATGAGAGTTTAAAATGCATAGTAGTCAAATTCGGGAAGGAGTATGGAACCGCTATAACAGGAGATTAAGGTATTCAGCGACTCCAACCTATTTTGTTATATATATATATTCTATCTATATTAGCACTTATCAAGGCCAATAGGCAACTCGAGGATGAGAGTTCAAACGTGCACAGTAGTCAAATTTGGGAAAGAGGATGGAACAACTTTCTCTTCTGCCTCTCTCTCACCCTCTTTATCTTCTCTCTCTCTCTCACCCTGTTTCTCTTCTCTCTATATTAGCACTTATCAAGGCCAATAGGCAACTCGAGGATGATAGTTCAAAAGTGCACAGTAGTCAAATTTGGGAAAGAGGATGGAACAACTTTAACGGGAGGATGAGTTATTCAACGACACCAACCTATTTTGTTATATATATATATACATTTTGTAGAAACTATATATATTACCACTTATCAAGGCCCATAGGCCACTCGAGGATGAGAGTTTAAAAGTGCAGAGTAGTAAAATTCGGGAAGGAGGATGGAACCGCTATAACAGGAGATTGAGTTATTCAGCGACTCCAACCTATTTTGTTATATATATATATTCTATCTATATTAGCACTTATCAAGGCCAATAGGCAACTCGAGGATGAGAGTTCAAACGTGCACAGTAGTCAAATTTGGGAAAGAGGATGGAACAACTTTCTCTTCTGCCTCTCTCTCACCCTCTGTATCTTCTCTCTCTCTCTCTCACCCTGTTTCTCTTCTCTCTATATTAGCACTTATCAAGGCCAATAGGTAGCTCGAGGATGACAGTTCAAAAGTGCACAGTAGTAAAATTAAGGAAAGAGGATGGAACAACTTTAACGGGAGGATGAGTTATTGAACGACACCAACCTATTTTGTTATATATATATACATTTTTTAGAAACTATATATATTATCACTTATCAAGGCCCATAGGCCACTCGAGGATGAGAGTTTAAAAGTGCACAGTAGTCAAATTCAGGAAGGAGGATTGAACCGCTATAACAGGAGATTGAATTATTCAGCGACTCCAACCTATTTTGTTATATATATATCACTTATATAGGCCAATAGGCAACTCGAGGATGAGAGTTCAAACGTGCACAGTAGTCAAATTTTGGAAAGAGGATTGAACAACTTTCTCTTCTGCCTCTCTCTCACCCTCTTTATCTTCCCTCTCTCTCTCTCTCACCCTGTTTCTCTTCTCTCTATATTAGCACTTATCAAGGCCAATAGGCAACTCGAGGATGACAGTTCAAAAGTGCACAGTAGTCAAATTTGGGAAAGAGGATGTAACAACTTTACCAGGAGGATGAGTTATTCAACGACACCAACCTATTTTGTTATATATATATATACATTTTGTAGAAACTATATATATAACCACTTATCAAGGCCCATAGGCCACTCGAGGATAAGAGTTTAAAAGTGCACAGTAGTCAAATACGGGCAGGAGGATGGAATTGCTATAACAGGAGATTGAGTTATTCAGCGACTCCAACCTATTTTGTTATATATATATATATTCTATCTATATTAGCACTTATCAAGGCCAATAGGCAACTCGAGGATGAGAGTTCAAACGTGCACACTAGTCAAATTTTGAAAAGAGGATTGAACAACTTTCTCTTCTGCCTCTCTCTCACCCTCTGTATCTTCTCTCTAACTCTCTCTCACCCTGTTTCTCTTCTCTCTATATTAGCACTTATCAAGGCCAATAGGCAACTCGAGGATGACAGTTCAAAAGTGAACAGTAGTCAAATTTGGGAAAGAGGATGGAACAACTTTAACGGGAGGATGAGTTATTCAACGACACCAACCTATTTTGTTATATATATACATACATTTTGTAGAAACTATATATATTACCACTTATCGAGGCCCATAGGCTACTCGAGGATCAGAGTTTAAAAGTGCACAGTAGTCAAATTCGGGAAGGAGGATGGACCCGCTATAACAAGAGATTGAGTTATTCAGCGACTCCAACCTATTTTGTTATATATATATATATTCTATCTATATTAGCACTTATCAAGGCCAATAGGCAACTCCAGTATGGCAGTTAAAAAGTGCACAGTAGTCAAATTTGGGAAAGAGGATGGAACAACTTTAATGGGAGGATGCCGTCTTTCTCTTCTCTCTCTCTCTCTCTCACTCCCTTTCTCATCTCTCTCTCACCCTCTTCTCTACCTCTTTCCTAACTCTCTCTCTATCACAATATTTCTCTCTCTCTCTCACTCTCTTCTCTCTCTCTACACCTCTTTCTCTTCTCTCTCTCTCTCACCCGCATTCTCTTCTTTCTCTCTCTCTCACACTCTTTATCTTCTCTCTCTCTCTCATCCTCTTTCCCTTCTATCTATATTAGCACTTATCAAGGCCAATAGGCAACTCGAGGATGAGAGTTCAAACGTGCACAGTAGTCAAATTTGGGAAAGAGGATGGAACAACTTTCTCTTCTGCCTCTCTCTCACACTCTTTATCTTCTCTCTCTCTCTTTCACCCTGTTTCTCTTCTCTCTATATTAGCACTTATCAAGGCCAATAGGCAACTCGAGGATCAACTCGAGGATGAGAGTTCAAACGTGCACAGTAGTCAAATTTGGGAAAGAAGATGGTACAACTTTCTCTTCTGCCTCTCTCTCACACTCTTTATCATCTCTCTCTCTCTCACCCTGTTTCTCTTCTCTCTATATTAGCACTTATCAAGGCCAATAGGCAACTCGAGGATGACAGTTCAAAAGTGCATAGTAGTCCAATTTGGGAAAGAGGATGGAACAACTTAAATGGGAGGATGAGTTAATCAACGACACCAACCTATTTTGTTATATATATATATATATATATACATTTTGTAGAAACTATATATATTACCACTTATCGAGGCCCATAGGCTACTCGAGGATCAGAGTTTAAAAGTGCACAGTAGTCAAATTCGGGAAGGAGTATGGAACCGCTATAACAGGAGATTAAGGTATTCAGCGACTCCAACCTATTTTGTTATATATATATATTCTATCTATATTAGCACTTATCAAGGCCAATAGGCAACTCGAGGATGAGAGTTCAAACGTGCACAGTAGTCAAATTTGGGAAAGAGGATGGAACAACTTTCTCTTCTGCTCTCTCTCACCCTCTTTATCTTCTCTCTCTCTCTCACCCTGTTTCTCTTCTCTCTATATTAGCACTTATCAAGGCCAATAGGCAACTCGAGGATGATAGTTCAAAAGTGCACAGTAGTCAAATTTGGGAAAGAGGATGGAACAACTTTAACGGGAGGATGAGTTATTCAACGACACCAACCTATTTTGTTATATATATATATACATTTTGTAGAAACTATATATATTACCACTTATCAAGGCCCATAGGCCACTCGAGGATGAGAGTTTAAAAGTGCACAGTAGTAAAATTCGGGAAGGAGGATGGAACCGCTATAATAGGAGATTGAGTTATTCAGCGACTCCAACCTATTTTGTTATATATATTCTATCTATATTAGCACTTATCAAGGCCAATAGGCAACTCGAGGATGAGAGTTCAAACGTACACAGTAGTCAAATTTGGGAAAGAGGATGGAACAACTTTCTCTTCTGCCTCTCTCTCACCCTCTTTATCTTCTCTCTCTCTCTCTCTCACCCTGTTTCTCTTCTCTCTATATTAGCACTTATCAAGGCCAATAGGCAACTCGAGGATTACAGTTTAAAAGTGCACAGTAGTCAAATTTTGGAAAGAGGATGGAACAACTTTAACGGGAGGATGAGTTATTCAACGACACCAACCTATTTTGTTATATATATATATATATATATATATATATACATACATTTTGTAGAAACTATATATATTACCACTTATCAAGGCCCATAGGCCACTCGAAGATGAGAGTTTAAAAGTGCACAGTAGTCAAATTCGGGAAGGAGGATGGAACTGCTATAACAGGAGATTGAGTTATTCAGCGACTCCAACCTATTTTGTTATATATATATATTCTATCTATATTAGCACTTATCAAGGCCAATAGGCAACTTGAGGATGAGAGTTCAAACGTGCACAGTAGTCAAATTTGGGAAAGAGGATGGAACAACTTTCTCTTCTGCCTCTCTCTCACCCTCTGTATCTTCTCTCTCTCTCTCTCACCCTGTTTCTCTTCTCTATATATTAGCACTTATCAAGGCCAATAGGTAGCTCGAGGATGACAGTTCAAAAGTGCACAGTAGTAAAATTTAGGAAAGAGGATGGAACAACTTTAACGGGAGGATGAGTTATTCAACGACACCAACCTATTTTGTTATATATATATACATTTTTTAGAAACTATATATATTATCACTTATCAAGGCCCATAGGCCACTAAAGGATGAGAGTTTAAAAGTGCACAGTAGTCAAATTCAGGAAGGAGGATTGAACCGCTATAACAGGAGATTGAGTTATTCAGCGACTCCAACCTATTTTGTTATATATATATCACTTATATAGGCCAATAGGCAACTCGAGGATGAGAGTTCAAACGTGCACAGTAGTCAAATTTTGGAAAGAGGATTGAACAACTTTCTCTTCTGCCTCTCTCTCACCCTCTTTATCTTCCCTCTCTCTCTCACCCTGTTTCTCTTCTCTCTATATTAGCACTTATCAAGGCCAATAGGCAACTCGAGGATGACAGTTCAAAAGTGCACAGTAGTCAAATTTGGGAAAGAGGATGTAACAACTTTACCAGGAGGATGAGTTATTCAACGACACCAACCTATTTTGTTATATATATATATACATTTTGTAGAAACTATATATATAACCACTTATCAAGGCCCATAGGCCACTCGAGGATGAGAGTTTAAAAGTGCACAGTAGTCAAATTCGGGCAGGAGGATGGAACCGCTATAACAGGAGATTGAGTTATTCAGCGACTCCAACCTATTTTGTTATATATATATATATTCTATCTATATTAGCACTTATCAAGGCCAATAGGCAACTCGAGGATGAGAGTTCAAACGTGCACAGTAGTCAAATTTGGGAAAGAGGATGGAACAACTTTCTCTTCTGCCTCTCTCTCACCCTCTGTATCTTCTCTCTCACTCTCTCTCACCCTGTTTCTCTTCTCTCTATATTAGCACTTATCAAGGCCAATAGGAAACTCGAGGATGACAGTTCAAAAGTGCACAGTAGCAAAATTTGGGAAAGAGGATGGAACAACTTTAACGGGAGGATGAGTTATTCAACGACACCAACCTATTTTGTTATATATATATATACATTTTTTAGAAACTATATATATAACCACTTATCAAGGCCCATAGGCCACTCGAGGATGAGAGTTTAAAAGTGCACAGTAGTCAAATTCGGGCAGGAGGATGGAACCGCTATAACAGGAGATTGAGTTATTCAGCGACTCCAACCTATTTTGTTATATATATATATACTATCTATATTAGCACTTATCAAGGCCAATAGGCAACTCGAGGATGAGAGTTCAAACGTGCATAGTAGTCAAATTTGGGAAAGAGGATGGAACAACTTTCTCTTCTGCCTCTCTCTCACCCTCTTTATCTTCTCTCTCTCTCTCGCCCTGTTTCTCTTCTCTCTATATTAGCACTTATCAAGGCCAATAGGCAACTCGAGGATGACAGTTTAAAAGTGCACAGTAGTCAAATTTGGGAAAGAGGATCGAACAACTTTAACAGGAGGATGAGTTATTCAACGACACCAACCTATTTTGTTATATATATAAATACATTTGTAGAAACTATATATATTACCACTTATCAAGGCCCATAGGCCACTCGAGGATGAGAGTTTAAAAGTGCACAGTAGTCCAATTCGGGATGGAGGATGGAACCGCTATAACAGGAGATTGAGTTATTCAGCAACTCCAACCTATTTTGTTATATATATATATATATATTCTATCTATATTAGCACTCATCAAGGCCAATAGGCAACTCGAGGATGAGAGTTCAAACGTGCACAGTAGTCAAATTTGGGAAAGAGGATGGAACAACTTTCTCTTCTGCCTCTCTCTCACCCTCTTTATATTCTCTCTCTCACCCTGTTTCTCTTCTCTCTATATTAGCACTTATCAAGGCCAATAGGCAACTCGAGGATGACAGTTCAAAAGTGCACAATAGTCAAATTTGGGAAAGAGGTTGGAACAACCTTAACGGGAGGATGAGTTATTCAACGACACCAACCTATTTTGTTATATATATATATACATTTTGTAGAAACTATATATATTACCACTTATCAAGGCCCATAGGCCACTCGAGGATGAGAGTTTAAAAGTGCACAGTAGTCAAATTCGGGAAGGGGGATGGAACCGCTATCACAGGAGATTGAGTTATTCAGCGACTCCAACCTATTTTGTTATATATATATTTGATCTATATTAGCATTTATCAAGGCCAATAGGCAACTCGAGGATGAGAGTTCAAACGTGCACAGTAGTAAAATTTTGGAAAGAGGATGGAACAACTTTCTCTTCTGCCTCTCTCTCACCCCCTTTATCTTCTCTCTCTCTCGCCCTGTTTCTCTTCTCTCTATATTAGCACTTATCAAGGCCAATAGGCAACTCGAGGATGACAGTTCAAAAGTGCACAGTAGTCAAATTTGGGAAAGAGAATGGAACAACTTTAACGGGAGAATGAATTATTCAACGACACCAACCTATTTTGTTATATATATATACATTTTGTAGAAACTATATATGTTACCACTTATCAAGGCCCATAGGCCGCTCGAGGATGAGAGTTTAAAAGTGCACAGTAGTCAAATTCGGGAAGGAGGATGGAACCGCTATCACAGGAGATTGAGTTATTCAGCGACTCCAACCTATTTTGTTATATATATATATATTCTATCTATATTAGCACTTATCAAGGCCAATAGGCAACTCGAGGATGAGAGTTCAAACGTGCACAGTAGTCAAATTTGGGAAAGAGGATGGAACAACTTTCTCTTCTGCCTCTCTCTCACCCCCTTTATCTTCTCTCTCTCTCTCACCCTGTTTCTCTTCTCTCTATATTAGCACTTATCAAGGCCAATAGGAAATATATATATATGTATACTTTGTACAAACTATATATTACCACTCATCAAGGCCCATTGGCTACTCGAGGACAAGCGTTGAAAAGTGCACACTAGTCAAATTTGGGAAAGAGGATAGAACCGCTTTAACGGGAGAATGAGTTATTAAGCGACTCCAACCTATTTTGTTATATATATATATATACTTTGTACAAACTATATATTACCACTTATCAAGGCCCATTGGCTACGCGAGGATAAGAGTTGAAATTCGGGAAAGAGGATGGAACCGCTTTAATAGGAGGATGAGTTATTAAGCAACTGCAACCTATTTTGTTATATATATATATATATATATATATTTATTAAAAAATATATATGACCACTTATCAAGGCCGATAGGCCATTCGTGGATTAAATTTGCACAGTAGTCAAATTCGGGAAAGACGCTCGAACCACTTTAACGGGAGGATGAGTTATTCAGCGACTCCAACCTATTTTGTTATATATATATATATTTGGTATAAAATATATATTACCACTTATACAGGCCCATAGGCCACTCGAGGATGAGAGTTTAAAAGTGCACAGTAGTCAAATTCGGGAAGGATAGAACCGCTATAACAGAAGATTGAGTTATACAGCGACTCCAACCTATTTTGTTATATATATATATATATATACATATATATATATACTTTGTACAAACTATATATTACCACTTTTCAAGGCCCATTGGCTACGCGAGGATAAGAGTTGAAAAGTGCACAGTAGTCAAATTCGGGAAAGCGGATGGAACCTCTTTAATGGGAGAATGAGTTATTCAGCGACTCCAACCTATTTTGTTATATATATATATATATAATTTGTACAAACTATATATTACCACTTATCAAGGCCCATTGGCTACGCGAGGATAAGAGTTGAAAATTGCACAGTAGTCAAATTCGGGAAAGAGGAGGGAACCGCTTTAAATAAGTTATTAAACAACTGCAACCTATTTTGTTATATATATATATATATATATATATATATATATATATTTATTAAAAAATATATATTGTCACTTATCAAGGCCCATAGGCCATTCAAGGATGAAATTTGCACAGTAGTCAAATTCGGGAAAGAGTTATTCAGCGACTCCAACCTATTTTGTTAAATATATATATACATATATATATATATTTTGTATAAAATATATATTTCCACTTATACAGGCCCATAGGCCACTCGAGGATGAGAGTTTAAAAGTCCACAGTAGTCAAATTCGGGAAAGAGGATTGAACCGCTTTAACAGGAGGATGAATAATTCAGCGACTCACACCTGTTTTGTTATATATATATATATATATTTATTAAAAAATGTATATTACTACTTATCAGGGCCCATAGGACACTCGAGGATGAGTGTTGGATAATGCACAGTAGTCAAATTCGGGAAAGAGGATGGAACCGCTTTAACGGGAGGATGAATTATTCAGCGACTCCAACCTATTTTGTTATATATATATATATATATGTTGCATAAAATATATATTACTACTTATCAAGGCCCATAGTCCACTCGAGGATGAGAGTTGAAAAGTGCACAGTAGTCAAATTCGGGAAAGAGGATGGAACCGCTTTAACGGGAGGATGAGTTATTCAGCGACTCCAACCTATTTTGTTATATATATAAACATATATATATATATATATTTTGTAAAAAATATATATGACCACTTATCAAGGCCCAGAGGCCACTCGAGGATAAGAGTTCAAAAGTGCACAGTAGTCAAATTCGGGAAATTTGTTATATACTTTTTTTTGTTGTTACTTAGGCATTTCCACTTATCAAGGCCGAGATACAACTCGAGGATAAGAGTTAAAATTTGCACAGCAGTCAATTGGACAATAAGGCCCAGAGGCCACCGAGGATAAGGGTTGAAAATTGCAGTAGTCAATTGGACAACATAGTAATCGTTAGTAATGGAAAGTCGGGAAATTTGTTATATATATATTTATATTTGTTTATTTAGGCATTACCACTTATTAAGGCCCAGAGGCTACTAGAGGATAAGGGTTGAAAAGTGCAGTAGTCAATTGGACAAAATATAGTAATCGTTAGTAATGGAAATTCAGTAAATTTGTTATATATATATTAATATTTTGTTAAATACGCATTACCACTTATCAAAGCCCACAGGCCACTCGAGGATAAGGATTGAAAAGTGCACAGTAGTAATCGGTTGTAATGGAAATGCGGGATATTTGTAATATACCTATTTTTTTGTTACTTAGGCATTACCACTTATGAAGGCCCAGAGGCCACTCGATGGTATTACCACTTATCAAGGCCCATAGGCCACTCGAGGATAAGCGTTTAAAAGTGCAGTAGTCAATTGGACAATATAGTAATTGTTAGTCATGGAAATTCAGTAAATTTGTAATATATATATTAATATTTTGTTACATACTCATTACCACTTATCATAGCCCACAGGCCACTCGAGGATAAGGATTGAAAAGTGCACAGTAGTAATCGGTTGTAATGGAAATGCGGGATATTTGTAATATCCCTATTTTTTTATTGCTTAGGCATTACCACTTATCAAAGCCCAAAGGCCACTCGATGGTATTACAACTTATCAAGGCCCAGAGGCCACTCAAGGATAAGCGTTTAAAAGTGCAGTAGTAAACTGGACAATATAGTAATCGTTAGTAATGGAAATTCAGTAAATTTGTTATATATATATGTATATTTTGTTACATACGCATTACCATTTATCAAGGCCCACAGGCCCCTCGACGATAAGGATTGAATAGTGCACAGTAGTAATCGTTAGTAATGAAAATTCGGGAAATTTGTTATATAACTATTTTTTTGTTACTTAGGCATTACCACTTATCAAGGCCAAGAGGCCACTCAAGGATATTACCACTTATCAAGGCCCAGAGGCCACTCGAGGATAAGGGTTGAAAAGTGCTGTAGTCAATTGGACAATATAGTAATCGTTAGTAATGGAAATGCGGGAAATTAGTTATATATATATTTATATTTTGTTAAATACGCATTACCACTTATCAAGGCCCAGAGGCCATTCGAGGATAAGGATTGAACAGTGCACATTAGTCAATTGGACAATATAGTAATCGTTAGTTATGGAAATTCGGGCAATTTGTTATATACCTATTTTTTTGTTACTTAGTCATTTCCACTTATCAAGGCCCAGAGGCCACTCGAGGATAAGAGTTAAAAAGTCCAAAGTAGTCAATTGGACAATAAGGCCCAGAGGCCACCCGAGGATAAGGGTTAAAAAGTGCAGTAGTCAATTGGACAATATAGTAATCGTTAGTAATTACTACTTCTCAAGGCCCAGAGGCCACTCGAGGATAAGGGTTCAAAAGTGCAGTAGTCAATTGGACAATACAGTAATCGTTAGTAATGGAAATTCAGTAAATTTGTTATATATATATTTATATTTTGCTAAATACGCATTACCACTTATCAAGGCCCAGACGCCACTCGAGGATAAGGATTGAAAATATTCAAAAAATTTTTCTCTACCGATTAGAAAATTTGTATATAGGGTATTAAGACATATGGAATATATCTAGCATAATCTATCTATTATATCTTTAAAAGTCAGAATGTTTGTGTGTGGGTGTGAGGTAGCGAGAGAGAGAGAGAACAATTCTTAACCTATATATTCAACAAATTTTTTATCTACAGATTTTAAATTTGTTATAAAGGGTATTCAGACATATGGAAATATATCTAGCATAATCTATCTATTATATCTCCAAAAGTGAAAATGTGTGTGTCTGTGAGAGAGAGAGAGAGAACAATTCTCAACCTATGTACTCAACAAATTTTTTATCTACAGATTTGAAAATTTGTATATAGGGGAATTCAGACTTATGGAAATATATCTAGCATAATCTATCTATTATATCTATAAAAGTGAAAATGTGTGTGTGTGAGAGAGAGAGAGAGAACAATTCTCAACCTATATACTCAACAAATTTTTTATCTACAGATTAGAAAATTTGTATATAGGGTATTCAGACATATGGAAATATATTTAGCATAATCTATCTCTTATATCTATAATAAAAAGGAAGAGTGTTTGCGTGTGTGTGTGTGAGGTAGCAAGAGAGAGAGAGAGACAGAGCGAGAGAACAATTCTCAACCTATATATTCAACAAATTTTTCATCTACAGATTTTAAAATTTGTATATAGGGCATTCAGACATATGGAAATATATCTAGCATAATCTATCTATTATGTCTATAAAAGTGAGAATTTGTCTGTGTGTGTGAGAGAGAGAGAGTAAGAACAATTCTCAACCTTTATATTCAACAAATTTTTTATCTACAGATTAGAAAATTTTTATATAGTGTATTCAGACATATGGAAATATATCTAGCATAATCTATCTATTATATCTATAAAAGTGAGAATGTGTGAGAGGAGAGAGAGAGAGAGAGAGAGAACAATTCTCAACCTATATACTCAACAAATTTTATATCTACAGATTTGAAAATTTGTATGTAGCATATTCAGACATATGGAAATATATCTAGCATAATCTATCTATTATATCTATAAAAGTGAAAATGTGTGTGTGTGTGTGTGTGTATGTGTGTGTGAGAGAGAGAGAACAATTCTCAACCTATATACTCAACAGATTTTTTATCTACAGATTTGAAAATTTGTATATATATTATTCAGACATATGGAAATATATCTAGCATAATTTTTCTATTATATCTATAAAAGTGAGAATGTGTGTGTGAGAGAGAGAATGAGAGAGAACAATTCTCAACCTATATATGCAACAAATTTTTTATCTACAGATCTGAAATATCACATTTGTATAGAAGTAGAAATCTGGATACCTATTTTGATACCTAATAAAAGAAAGGACGCTCTTTGGGGCGGATTTTGATGATAACAAGTCACTAATAAGAAATTATAATAAACATTGAAATAATTTAAGAATTTTACCAAAATAAAATTGCATGGTAATTACCCAATTTCTGCCACAAAATTTTGATTGGCAGAACTCATAAACAGAAAATATATATTTTCTAATTTCATCTTTTTTTTTTACATAATCTGATTTGATGTTTTCCTTAATATTCAAATCACTATATTTTGCTGCTTAATATCAAATACAGCAAATGAGTTATTTTTATGCATCAAACAATTACATTTTCTCATTCATCCAAACTAATCACTGAACATCAATTTCATATTTTCTTCACTAAAATATTACTGTGCTTGATGTCATCAAGTGGAGCGGATCATTTTTTTTTTTCATTTGTTCACACATTTTTCCAATTTATATATATTTTGTCTAAGATGCTTAGCCTATGTCATTGCATACCAAGCTGTTTATTAAAAGTTAAGGTTCACTGTAAACACATACGTTACACCAAAATAAAAACGCTTCAGATAATGTCTTGATATTCAATTCAGTTTCTCACATGACATCTTATGAAGTTAGTAGAAATGTTACAGACTTTTGAATCTCAAACACTTTCAATACTGTGCACTGATATTTTCTTTTTTGGAATATAAGCACATTCATGATTTTTTTTTACAAACGCCAACAAATGTCACATTGTGTAGCAATGTACTGAAACAATTATAAAAATATTTGTTTTTATTTTGGATGATGCAGGGCATCCAAAGAGAGATTTTTCTAACAAAATGAAAGTATAATTTTTAGCAATAGGTATCTAGGAAAAGGCCACTACTACATATGTTATAAATTCCAAATTTCCACAACCTGGCAAATACTGGTACACGCTAGCAAATTTAGATTTGCAATTACAGAATATGATTCTAATTTTTTCCTTTGCTCTTTATTCTAACACTACACTAAGTTTACTGTGTTATTTCGCTACAATTGATATTGTGTAGAACAATAAGAAAATCATAGTGAACCATGCATTCAACAAAATTTCACACACATTTCTAGATACCTATATCTAATGAGTTCAAAAGAAAGGACACACTTAGGGAGGTATTTTGGTGGTCAAGTCACTAAATAGAGATTAGCTGGTTTCCCGGCATAGCCCAGGATGTAATAAAGATTGACTGAAATACATGTTCTAGCTGGTTTCTAGGCGTTGCCAGGGGTGTAATATAGACACATTATGTTGTATATTACCTGTTCTCTTCTCCCTAAGGTAAAACAATTTCATATACATGCTGTAAATTACCTATGCTAGGGATAAAACATGAACAATACCAGTCCTAGGGTAGATAAAACAAATAATACATAGAGATGAAAGATTCCTCTCCCCTAAGAATAAAACATATGTTCAATATCTGCTTTTGTTTTTTCATTGTTTATACGGTCCCGAGCAACGCCGGGTAGCCCTGCTAGTATAAGTATAAAAGTAAAACTTTGCTTGGAGCTGCCAAATTCACAGTTACACATTCTTAGCGAAGTTCGCTTCAGACGGCGAATGAAAGCTAAGTTGGAACTGTCGTTTTAGCAGTTCCAAACGCTCGTGAAAACCGGTGTTTGCGTGTTTTCGCTTATATTATTATTTTTTTAAAAGGCTTGTTTACAAATGTTTTGTTTTTATTATTATTAAAAAGTGTAAAGTGTTCTTGTTAATAAATATCCACCCTAAAAAAAATTCTCACACTTTTAAATGCGATTTAAGCAGACAAAAATATACAATTATGCGAAACTTTTTTTTTTTTTTAATTAAAAGTGTTCGGGCTTTTTACCCGTAAAGCTACCAACGTAACTAATGTTATTTTTTCACGTACGGCTTATTTTGTTTTTGTTTTTATGTAGTTTGAAATCTATTCATTTTGTGGTAGTTGAACTTTACAGAATAAAAAATATTTACATTTTTTTCTATAGAAAAGCGAAGAAAATTTAATTTTTTTTTTAATACATTTTAGTTAAAAAATGTTTTTAAATGTTCCTATTTACAATGCCTCTCCACGGGACAGTTAGACACCAGGGTCGTTTTTTAACGTGGAGAAAAGGAACAAAAATAAAAATTGTCTCAGTCGTGAAGGACTTCTCCTCCACCGACAGAGAACAAGAAATTGAAGTGAAGCATCTGAAGAACAGACACTACACCTTGATCTTGGACAAAAGGAAAACTGTTATCCAATAAAACCATTTTTAAATGGTAAACTCCTAACTTTACCATCGTGTGCAAGCAAGTAAATTTCAAAGATTTTGTTTTTATGAAAAAATAAATTATTAAAAAATTGTAAATAAAATGTATTTAAAAAAATGTTTTTCGTTTGTTTGCCTGCGGAAAAGCCCATAAAATTTATTTAATCTGTAAAGTTTAAAAGAAATATATTTGTATATTTTTTTTTATTACTCTGTAAAGTGTACACAATTTAAAATAGTATTTTTTTATTAAAATGTTTTTGCGTATTATCCCTTTTTCGACGGCTTATAATGGCAAAGTTAAAAAATATTTGTATAAAAAAAAGACAATTTTAATGGCAAGCTTATTTTGTTATACGCCTATTTTTAATTAACAACAAGCTTTTTTATAAATAAAAACGTTTTTAAATAGTAAAACTATTTTCGTTAATAAAAATCTGTTATCTAAAAGTTATAAAAGTACGATTCAACTCAGAACCCGGTTCAGTTGAATCGCAAAAAGAGGATCACGTAAACATTGTATTCCTTTTAGCCTAATTAATATTCTACTAATAGACTGCCTAGTACTTACCTTTCCCAACACAATTGATATAAAAGAATTTAACCATGGCCTCCTTGCATCCCCAAGAAATAACTTCTATGACGGTAAGTGAACTTCAACAGATTGAGTTTTCACAGCTGCCTCTCCATGATAAAGTTGAAATTAAGAAAAGAGGCCGTTCAACGCCTGATATTCAAATATCGGTAATCTCCAAAAATACCGTTAGGGCTTACAACATGGCCGCCAGAAGAGTCAACAAAAAACTGCGAATAAAATATATAAAACTCGTAATTTCTGTTTTTAAAGTGGGTTGTCAATTTTCTTTATGAAATATACTTCCAAAATAAACTATTACAGTCGTTTAAAACATAATAGAAGTATTATTTTTTATTTTTTAAAAACAATGTTTACAAAATGTCTACGCACGTTCGTAGACATTTTGTAAACATTGTTTTTTAAAAATAAAAAATAATACTTCTATTATGTTTTAAACGACTGTAATAGTTTATTTTGGAAGTATATTTCATAAAGAAAATTGACAACCCACTTTAAAAACAGAAATTACGAGTTTTATATATTTTATTCGCAGTTTTTTGTTGACTCTTCTGGCGGCCATGTTGTAAGCCCTAACGGTATTTTTGGAGATTACCAGTTGGCTTTGCGGCTGTGAACTAAAAAAGGCATTGTTCTGCTTTCCTTGTTTGTTGTTTGGGAGTGATGTAACGTGATGGTTTCAGAACTATTAGCAAAATGAAAGATAGAACTGAAAAGCATGAGAAGTCAAAGGAGCACGTTGACAATGTAGTTTCCCTATCAATTTTGGGGACCGTAAATATTAAAGAAAAACTTAGTGAGGCCTACAGACTTTCAATCAATCATCATAACATGAATGTTAAGAAGAACCGTGAAATTTTATCTAAAATAATAGATTGTATTTTCTTTTGTGGGAACTTTGAAACTCCCTTACGAGGACATGATGAAAAAGATGATTCAGTAAATGCAGGTGTATTTAGAGGATTAGTAAATTTTGCATCTAAATTAGATCCAGATTTAAAGAATCACTTAGAAACCAGTAGTGTCTTCAAAGGTGTTTCCAAGACCATTCAGAATGACATACTTGACTGTCTTTTACAAATATACCGTGATGCAATAAGGGCAGAAATTAGCAAAGCTTCCTTTGTAGCTGTCATGGCTGACGATACAACAGATATGTCTGAACATACACAAATGATCATTGTTTTACGGTACGTCTTGGATGAAAAAATACTTGAACGCTTTTGGGGATTCTTTATTCCAGAAAACCAAACCGCTGATGGAATATCAAAATATATTCTACAACAATCTATATTTTTATAAAGTAATAGGGTTCGTGTGTTTCTGTCTGTGTGTTCAGCTCTCCATCATCAACGAAATATAAAGGAGGTAAGAGGGTAGATCTCTCCCGGTAGAGAAACATTAGAACCCATTTTAGGATGTTGCTGTTATAGGAGACATAAGAAACTATGCCTAATTTCTTTATATACTAGTCTACAAACTACCCCCATATCGAATGACTTATGCTCATTTGCATATCACATTATATTAAATCTCTTTAACTAATTACCTCGACCTTATTACATATTGGAAATATTCTAATCATTTCAACTGTACTATTTACAAAATCTATTTAACATTTAATTATTTAATATATTTTCATTTAATTTTATATTCGATTTATTTCACTTTACGTATATTATCAAAATAATTCATTGGCGAGCAAAGCTTTATGTTTTGGGATTGTATTGAAAATGTAATGGAAATTTCAATTTCGTTCCGTTTTAATCTTTTATATTTTACTTGCCAATATAATTGAAAGAATACAATTCAACTATCGTAATTTTATATAAATAAACAAAAACAAATATTTTAAAATAAAACTTTATTAAAAAATAAATAATTTTATTTTTAAATGAAAAAAATCAATTTAGTAAAATAATTGTATTAAACACCCCCAGCCTTGTCAGCAAACCTGTAAACCTATAAAAGTTTACATTTCGAATGTAAACAGTGATTTTTCGATTTTGTTAGCGCTTGCCGCAATTAAACACAATTAAAACGGAACTAACTTTATTTCCATTCTATTTTTTAAACAACCCCCAAAACATAACGCTCTCTTCCAGTTATAGCCAATTTTTTTTTAATTAAATAAAACAGGTCAAAATAAACAGATAAGCGCATTTTCTTTTACATTTTTCTTACAACCATTGTCATTTAACCAACTGCAGGATATCGTTACTTTTGTGGGGTTGTTTTGAAAATGGCACGGAGATTATAATTTCGTTCCAATTTAATCTTTCTGGTCGAGCCTATTTCGAAAGCCTGTTTATCATAGATTTTAACTACAAATAATTTATTACATTTTGATTATTACTATCTTAAGACTTAAAGCTTATATTTATTTCATTTTTCTATTTATATATTGAATTAGTTATTTCCAGTCTTATTTAAACTTAGTGCTTTCTTTAAACCGGATGAACCTTTTATAAAAATATGAGTTTAACGTAAAGAACACGAACAAGGTTTTATTCAACTGAATTTCTTCCAGTTTACTAACAAAATATATAAATTTAAAAGAGATATAAATAATAAAATAAAAAGGTTATGTAATTTAAAAGAAATACACGTACTCACAAAAGCAGAACTTTTTTTTACACATTTTTTTCTTTAAAACCATAACAATGAGACTAACAATTACCTAGATCTTAGTAATTATTTGTTTTAATAGAACTGTTTTAATTGTACTGTTTACTTAGTTAACCTAAGTTGGTATTACATTTATTTTACATTTACTTTTTTTTTTAATTATTACTTTTAGACTGTGGCGTTTACACCCGGGAGTAATGAGTCACACGTAGGTCGCTTTTATTCATTCCTTTTGGTCAAGATCAAAGTGTAGTATCTGTTCCGACAGATGCTGCACTTAATATGATTTGTACCAGTCAATGGAGGGGAAACCCTCTATACTGGGACAATTATTATTTTTGGTAACCAGAGTGACCCCTTTTAGGGGAGCTGGTTTTTACCTCACATTAAAAACGGCCTTGTGCCTAATTTGCTCAGTGGGGGAGCAAATAAATACCATCTGTTCCGACAGATGCTGCACTTAAGATAATTTGTACCAGTCAATGGAGGGGAAACCCTCTATACTGGGACAATTATTATTTTTGGTAACCAGAGTGCCCCCTTTTTGCCTACTTTTAGGGGAGCTGGTTTTTACCTCACATTAAAAACGGCCTTGTGCCTAATTTGCTCAGTGGGGGAGCAAATAAATACCATCTGTTCCGGCAGATGCTGCACTTAAGATAATTTGTACCAGTCAATGGAGGGGAAACCCTCTATACTGGGACAATTATTATTTTTGGTAACCAGAGTGCCCCCTTTTTGCCTACTTTTAGGGGAGCTGGTTTTTACCTCACATTAAAAACGGCCTTGTGCCTAATTTGCTCAGTGGGGGAGCAAATAAATACCATCTGTTCTTCAGATGCTGCACTTAAGATAATTTGTACCAGTCAATGGAGGGGAAACCCTCTATACTGGGACAATTATTATTTTTGGTAACCAGAGTGCCCCCTTTTTGCCTACTTTTAGGGGAGCTGGTTTTTACCTCACATTAAAAACGGCCTTGTGCCTAATTTGCTCAGTGGGGGAGCAAATAAATACCATCTGTTCTTCAGATGCTGCACTTAAGATAATTTGTACCAGTCAATGGAGGGGAAACCCTCTATACTGGGACAATTATTATTTTTGGTAACCAGAGTGCCCCCTTTTTGCCTACTTTTAGGGGAGCTGGTTTTTACCTCACATTAAAAACGGCCTTGTGCCTAATTTGCTCAGTGGGGGAGCAAATAAACACCATCTGTTCTTCAGATGCTGCACTTCATTTTCTTGTTCTCTTTCGGTGGAGGAGAAATCCTTCACGACTGAGACAATTTTTATTTTTGTACCTTTTCTCCACGTTAAAAAACGACCCTGGTGTCTAACTCTGTCCCGTGGGGAGGCATAGTAAATAGGTACAATATAATTGTTTATAATTGTACTATTCAGAAATATTATTTATAGTTCGTCCATTTCAGTTAGTATACATTTCCTTTACGCTTAATTAATTTACAATCATTAATATCGTTAAACAATTCCGTTTAAAACCGAAATTATGCCACCCAAACGAAGTAGAAACGAAAGTGAGGAAGAAAGAATGGAAAGATTGGAAGCTAATAGACTAAGAGTTGCTGCAATTCGCTCCAATGAAAACAATTCAGATAGAGAAAGACGTCTAGAACTTAACAGGATACGTCAAAGAGAAAGGAGAGCAAGACTGTCAGATTTGGAAAGAGAAACCCAACGTGAAGCTGACAGAACTAGACATGCTGTAAGGCGGTTAAATTCATCACAAGATGAAATTCAAGAAAGGCAAAGATATGCACTGGAAAGAGAAGCAATATTACGATCGAATGAATTATATGAGGTAAGTAGACGTACACAAGGTGAGTTGAGAGTGGCTCAACGACATCAGAATGAATCGGAAACCCAACGAAGCTTTCGCCTATACCAAGGACAACAACGAGAGGCTGCATGGAGAGAGAGTATGACTTTGCCCCAGCAATTGACAGAAAACGAGGCAGCTAGACAACGAATGACTGCTTTGAGACACCATGAAATAGAACACTGCAATAGAAAAGGATTGCTCTACAACAAAAATGACTCTCTCACTACAGCTGATATAGGAAAAATGGACAAAGTATGTCAACATTGCTCAGTTGTAAAATTTAAAGGAGAAACCCCTGGTTGTTGTTGTTCTTCTGGCAAAGTTGTGCTTGATAGCTTTCCACCACTGCCTCAGTTGCTTCAAGATTTGCTCTCCGGCAATGGTCCCATCTCTAAAGATTTTCTGCAAAATCTACGCAGTTATAACAATTGTTTTGCAATGACATCATTTGGTCACAAAATTGCGGCAGTACATGGGTGGAATCCTTCTTTTAGAATTCGAGGCCAGGTTTGCCACCAGATTGGGAGTCTTTTACCACCTGAAGATGAAACAGCAAAGTTTATTCAAGTCTACTTCTTGGATAGTCTGGAAGAGGAACTACATAATCGGGGACGTGACAGTAGACTCAATAGAGACATTCTCCAAAGTCTGACTGAATTTTTACATGAGAACAACAGCTTTATTTGTCAGCTGAAAACAACAAAGGAGAGGATTGAAGAAGAACACTTGGTAGAACATAAAGTTATCATAAGGGAAGACCGAAGGCCGCAAGAAGAGCATCCACAGCGATTCAATGCTCCAACAACAACGTATGAGATTGGAATATTAATGGAGAATGAACCAACAGCTAACCGGGATATTGTCTTGCGTTTTAGAAATGATACATTAAAATGGATCTCCGAACTACATCCCCTCTACGATACTTTAATGTACCCGTTAATGTACCCCTATGGTTCTCCATCTTACAACATCTACATGAAGGCATCCAATGGGCGAAAAGTTACCCAACAGCAATTTTATTCGTACCATTTAATGACTCGGCCTGGAAACTATTTTCTCTGGTACCGAAGGCTATTTCAACAATGGCTGGTGGATGTGTACTGCAAGATTGAAACAGAACGTTTACAGTTCCTGAGGCGTGAGCAACAGACCCTGAGAGCTGACAATTATAGCAACTTGAGAGATTCAATTCTTAGGGAGGATGGGAATCCAGAACAGTTTGGTCAACGAGTTGTACTTCCGGCAACTTATACAGGAGGCCCTCGATACATGTTTGAGCGTCAAAGTGATGCCATGGCATATGTTCGGCGAATGGGCCGAGCCGACCTCTTCATCATGTTCACAACAAATCCAAAGTGGACAGAAATTACAGAAAATTGTCTTCAAGGGCAAGACCCTCAGGATCGTCCAGATATTGTTGCCAGGGTTTTCAGGCAGAAGCTAAAAAAGTTACTTGAATTTATTAAAAAGGGAGGATTTGGCAGGTTGAGGGCTTTCCTGTACAGTATTGAATATCAAAAATGAGGACTGCCGCATGCACACATCCTCACCTGGCAGGCCCCAGAGGACAAACTTCTACCAGAAAAAATGGATCTCTGCATATCTGCAGAGATCCCTGACAAAGAGGAAGATCCTGATCTTCATGCTAAAGTGATGGCACATATGGTGCATGGACCTTGTGGACCATTTAATCCAAATTGTCCATGTATGATTGACAACAAATGTTCCAAAAAATACCCAAAAGAATTTCTTCAGTGTACCAAGCAAGGCCAAGACTCTTACCCCAAGTACAGGCGAAGAAAACCAGAAGATGGAGGCCAGACTGGTACAATAAGGATGAAGAGAAATGGTCGGTATGTTAATCAAGAAATAACAAACCAGTGGATTGTTCCGTACAACAAGGTCCTCCTTCAGCAGTTCAACGCTCACATTAACGTAGAAATTTGCAGCTCGATCCAAAGCATCAAATATGTCCTCAAATACGTGAATAAAGGATGTGATCAAGCAGTGTTTGAACTACAAAGAACTGATGGAGCAGCTAACCAACAAGGCCAAGTACAAAGTCACATTGTGGATGAGATCCAGCAGTTCCAGAATGCAAGGTATGTCGGCAGTTCAGAGGCAGCCTGGAGGATATTGGAACATCCCATCCATGAACATTTCCCCCCAATTGTACAACTTTCTGTTCATCTTGAAAATGGGCAGCGTGTCATGTTCTCAGCTGATACTGCTCTGGAACGAGCCCAAGGTCCACCGCCTGCCACAACTTTGACAGCATTTTTTCAACTCTGCCATGAGGATGACTTTGCAAGGGGTCTCAAATACGTAGAAGTCCCTGAGTTTTACACTTGGAACAAATCGACAAAGAAATGGATGAGAAGAATGCGTGGGGTACAAGTTGAAGGTACTGAAAATGATGATGTATGGAAGGCACCATGCATTGGGAGAATCTACACGATTAGTCCAAAAGCAGGGGAGTGTTATTTCTTACGCCTGTTGCTCAATGAGGTTGCTGGTCCAACTTCATTTCAAAATTTGCGAGCATACAATGGTCAGGTGTTTGAAACATACAGAGCAGCGTGCCTTGCTCGAGGCCTTCTAGAAAATGACCATCACTTGCATCAAGCAGTAGGAGAGGCAAGTGCCACTCAATCACCTTCAAATTTGCGAAGCCTATTTGTGATAATTTTAACAGCCTGTGAGCCAAGAAATCCTCTTGAGATCTGGATGGCTTTTCGTGATGTAATATCTGAAGACATTCTTCACAGATACAGGCAAGAAGTTAACAATCCAGAAGCAGATTTTAATGAGGACATCTACAATAAAACTCTTTGTCTAATTGAAGAAAAAGTTCTCCTTATGTGCGGTCAACCATTGGCAAGCTATGGATTACCTGCACCAATGCAAGGGAGAGATGAAAGACTCGCGAGAGAGTATCAACGTGAAGTTACTTATAATCTTGAAGAACTTCCCTACAAGCAGAAAATATGCAAGAAAAACTGACCGATTCTCAAAGAGAAGTTTACAATTCATTCATGGCAATGTTGGAAGCACAAGGTGAAATGAACAAAAACATGATGTTTCTTGATGCTCCAGGTGGTACGGGCAAGACTTTTGTAATCAATTTGATCCTTGCAAAGATTAGATCCATGAGAAAGATTGTGCTTGCAACAGCATTCAGTGGCATTGCTGCTACTCTACTACAAGGTGGCCGCACTCTTCACAGCACTTTTAAAGTACCCTTGGATACTCATCGAATGGATCAGCCAGTTTGCAAAATTACTGGTAACTCAGCCTTGGCAAATGTAATTAGAGACACCTCTGCAATCATTGTAGACGAAGCCCCAATGACGCACAAGAGTGCTTATGAAGCAATTGACCGAACACTGCAAGACATCACAGGAAACAAGAATCCCATGGGTGGCATTCCAACCTTATTTTGCGGTGATTTCCGTCAAATCCTCCCAGTGGTTAAAAATGGCACAAGGGCTAACATTGTCAATGCAAGTTTGAAACAATCCTATCTCTGGAGGCACGTTATAGTGAAGAGACTGACTACTAATATGAGAGCCTATATCTCTGATAACACAGCTGCAGCAGACTTCTCAAAATTGCTTCTCCAAATCGGTAATGGTCAGTTTCCTATCACTTCTTCACCTGACACAATTAAGATTCCAACTGCGCTTGGTAAATGTGTCGGTAATCAGAAGCAACTGAAAGACAAAGTGTACCCAGACCTGCAAAACAATGGAAAATCACCGGATTGGCTTGCTGAGAGGGCTATTATTTCGCCATTAAACAGCAATGTGAATCATTTGAACAATTCAATAATGGATGAATTTCCAGGAGACACAAAGCAATACAAGTCAGTTGATTCAGCTACTAATGAATATAAAGCTGTTCACTACCCTGTGGAGTTTTTAAACTCTTTGGAGATATCTGGAATGCCTCCACACATTTTAAATCTCAAAATTGGATCGCCAATCATGATTCTTCGATCCTTGGAACCGCCAAAAATAACAAACGGAACCAGATGTGTTATCACCAGATTGCACACCAATGTACTTGAGGCCACCATTTCCTGTGGTCCCTACAAAGGCGAAACCGTTCTACTGCCAAGGATCCCCTTAGTTCCATCGGACTCAGTACTTCCATTTAAATTCCGGAGACTCCAATTTCCTGTGAAGGTGTGTTTTGCAATGAGCATAAACAAAAGTCAAGGTCAGACATTTAACACCATTGGCGTAGACTTGACATCAGACTGCTTCAGTCACGGTATGTTCTACGTCTCCATCAGCCGGACAGGAAGTTCAGAAAAACTCTACATTCTGGCTCCAAATCAAAGCAGCAGAAATGTAGTTTACCCTGAGGCTCTTTAGTGAAAAGTTCAAGAAATGGATATGAGGAAAAACTGACATGATCTGATTGTGGTAAGTTTTTAGTATTGAATGTGCAAGATAAAATTTAAGCAAGAGTTGAAAATGACTTCAATGAAAAATTTACTATGTAACATCAAGTAACCTTCCTTTTTGATGAAAATGTTTTGTGAAGTTCCTGATTGAATTTCAGTCACTACAAGAGGTAGTTAAAATGTTAATCACCTTATGCAATCGTTGCTCTTACAACATCAACTTACTGGAAAGGTGCCCACAGATTTTGGTACCCGAGTGCGCAACAAAGCTCCGTGCGAAGCACGGGTATCTTTGCTAGTTGGATATAATCCTTCAAGGGAATCGCCAAAAACTGATAGCTCAGACATTTGATGGTGCAAATGTCATGAAAGACAAAAAAGCTGGTGTTCAGGCGAAAATAAAAGCAGTTTATAGTAATGCATATTTCACTCACTGTTATGCGCATCAACTTAATTTAATAATGAGGAATGCAGCAAGCATTACACGAAATGCTAGAATATTTATCTCTAACATTTTGGCTATTCCGACTTTCTTTTCTAGATCACCACAGCGTCTGTCCATTCTCAAGAAACATCTGGATGTAAGCATTCCACGTCCATCTGCCACGAGGTGGAACTTTAACATACGGACCATAAATAGAGTTCATGAAAATGTTCAAGCATTAAAAAAATGTCTCACTGAAATTCAGTCAACATCATATGTAGATGAAACCGTTGCAGAAGCGACAAGAATTCTGAAATATTTGAACGATGAAAATTTCATATTTTGGTTAGAGCTATTTCATCAAATTATGTCTCATGTTGAAATTATTTATAATCAAATGCAATCTCGGGAAATTAGCATATATAAAGTCAATGAATACATAGCAAATTTCAAAACTGCTATAAGATAAGAAACTCCAAATACTGTGAAAATCCTTCACAAACACTCAAGGCCGAAGCTAAAGAACTGTGTGACTATATATCTGTTGATATAACGGACAGATATTCTTCAACTAAACATTTAATAAATTGTTTAACAAGAAAAGCTTTGCTAGTTTTAAGAAAGAACTACCTACAGACGAGATATCCTTGACAACTGAAGCATATCCCATGATTGGCAAACAAAAGCTTGAAACTGAGTTAGAAATATTTTATAGTAGGTCAGATATCCATGAGTATTGCAAAGTAATTGATCTCCTGAAATTTATTTTGGAAAACAATTTAAACGATGTTCTTAGTGAAATCACAAAACTCATAAAAATTATCTTGACAATTCTCATGACTACATCAGAGGCAGAACGTTGTTTTTCAACTCTGAAAAGAATAAAAACTTTTCTAAGGAGCACCATGGGTTGCGAAAGACTAAATGCACTTGCAGTGCTTTCAATTGAAAAAAAGTTCTTCAGCAGTCATTCAGAAGTTAAGGAGAAAATTATCAATCTTTTCTCACAAATTAAAACAAGAAGAATGGAATTTACTTTCAAATAAATATAATAAGTAAGCTATTCCAAATATTTACATCTATTTAGAATTCCTTTAAGTTATTGTATTTTTATACGTGTGCATACGTATAAATTATGTATATTTTTTTATGCTTGTTTTATTTTTACACAATATTAAAACAATACGCATTTTATTTTTAAACAGCACCCCCACTAATCTTAGGCACGAACCACTACTGATCACCAGATATCCGTTTGAGAGGAAGAGAAAATCTACTCTGCCTTTGAGGCGAACGGAAAATTATACCAGTTTTGTAGAGTTCCGTTTGGCGTCACTTATGGTGTCGCTTGTTTCCAAAGAATGATGGACAACATCATCAAGCAACATAAGTTACAGGGAGTTCTTGCATATGTTGACAATATAGTTATAATCGGGAATACCCAAAAGGAACATAACGAAAATCTTGCAAAATTTCGGAAAGTTGCTCAGGTCCATAACCTGACTTTCAACGAAGCAAAGTCCATATTGTCAACTACCTTAATAGATTTCCTTGGTTACACAATAACTCACATAACAATTAAATCAGATGGTGAACGACTACGACCACTCAAGGAACTACCTTTTCCAAAAGAGAAGGCTACTATGCGCAAGTCATTGGATTATTTTCATATTATTTGCAATGGATATCTAAATTCTCCGAGAAAATAAAACCTCTTGTTAACAATGACTCTTTTCCCATCAACACAGAATCTAAGAAGGCCTTCAATAACATCAAAGACAAAATTGGAAATGCTCTGCTCCATTCAATAAATGAAGATCTTCCCCTAGTGGTTGAAACTGATGCCTCGGATAACCCTATAGCAACCACTCTCAATGAAGCTGGTGACCAGTTACCTTTTTCTTGAGGTCTCTTACTCACGCTAAATGCAAATATGCTTCCGTTGAAAAAGAAGCGTATGCTATTGGGGAAGCAAAAAAAAAAAAACTGGTCACACTACCTATCTGCCAAGTGTTTCATAATAGTTACTGACCAAGAAGCAGTGAACTACATGTTCAATTCAAAAAGACCAGGAAAAATTAAAAACAATAAAATTCAAAGGTGGAAAATGGAATTGGGATGCTACGATTATGATATCATGTATCGGTCAGGAAGAAATAACATTTCTGCCGACGCACTCTCACAAGCTTATTGTGGAGCCATCAACAACAAAGCTAAACTATAAGATATCCACATGTCTCTCTGCCACCTGGGAATCACAAAAATGGCACATTTTGTGAAAGTTCGAAATCTTCCTTATTCATTAGAAGAAATCAAGAAAGTGTGTGCCGAATGCCTCATATGTGCACGATGGAAACGAAAGTTCCACTCTCCAAGCTCAACCCCTCTTATAAAAGCTACTCAGCCAATGGAAAGACTCACATAGATTTCAAAGGACCGCTCCCATCTACATCAAAGAACCGGTACCTACTAGTAGTAGTGGATGAGTACTCACGTTTTCCATTTGCTTTTGCTTGTGCAAATACAACTACTAATGTAGTAATCGAATGTTTATTCCAAATTTTTACAATGTTTGTGACACCCTTATACATCCACTCTGATCGAGGAACTTTATTTGTATCCAAAGACCTACAGGAGTATCTCACAAGTTTAGGCATAGCAACTAGCCGGACTACTCTTTACAACCCTCGAGAAAATGAACAATGTGAGCGATACAATGCTGTTATATGGAAAACTATATCTATGGCATTGGCTTCTAGTAACCTCAAAGAGTCACAGTTGGAGACTGTATTTTCCAAAGTATTACACTCCATCAGATCTCTACTGTGTACTGCAACTAATGCCACTCTTCCTGAGAGATTATTTTCCTACCAACGGAAGTCACTTAGTGGTCATTCTCTACTCTCTTGGTTAACTGTACCAGGACCTGTATTACTGCATCAGCATGTTCGGCATACTAAACATGAACCCTTGTTCGATGAGGTACAACTTTTAGAAGCAAACCCTCAGTATGCCCATGTGCAGTTTAATGATGGATGAGTCTATGGTCTCTCTATGTGACCAAGCTCTCATTGGAAACTTGACTCTATCTAAAAAGCCAACCCCAACTGAAACCTTAGTTCATCCAGAAAAGTCGAACAATCCTTGCGCTGAGAATAACATAGCTAATCCAACTTTTACCGAAGAACAAAATACAACACCTGAGATATCTTCTCCAATGCCCATTGATCCTGATGCTGATGCTGATTTTTCTGTTCCTGAACCTAAAACTTCCCCCACGGTACCTATGGACCTGAAGGAATTATCACCCCCTTTTAAACCTGAATGCCATGGACCCTAAGACGATCCTTACACAAACGTCGAAAACCATCACGTTATCAATGGCTGACAAATTAACTTTAATTAATACTATAACTTTAATTCTTTTGAGAAGGGGAGAATGTTGTAATATTAAAATTCTCGTATTTTGTGTTTACTGTGTTGTCTAATTATCTCCCCTTTGCTGTGTACTTTCTAGTATTTTCTATTAGTTCATTAAAACCTTTATTCTAGGTAAACGTGTCTTTTGTTCTCACTTTACAAGTAGGTTGTGCTATGGGTAGAGGAATATTAAAAGAGTCATACAATACCTCTAACGGTTTTTGCTGATTCGTATGCCTGCAACAGTCAAATTTACTACTTCTTACCGAATATAGCATGTGTCCAATTCTTTTCATAATCATCCCTTCCTCCCAAAAACTTTTCCCAGTCCTATAATTCAAGAAGAATATTTTGTCACCAGGTCTGTAGAACCTTGCCGAATGATTTTCTCTTGTTTCTTTTGTCTTGGTTGCATTTGGTAAAATCCTGTCAAATACGGATCTGATTTTCTGTGCAAACATTAGTTCAGCTGGTGACATACCGGTATTCATGTTTGCGTTAGGAGTGATCCTGTATACAGACAAAAAATTTTCACGACTCTTCTGTGTTCGTTACAACTTTACTTTCAACCGAGTCATTGTTTGTTTCGTTCACCACACTCTTTTCTTCTACCTCTTCTTTTACACACGTCCGTTCGTTTTCGTGACTCAAAATCGTCTCTCTTCCCGCTTACCTTTCCTCGTTATTTATCGAATCAGGGTACGAGATTCTCCGAGATTCTCCGAGATTCCACGAGACTTTTTTCCACATAAACGCATGTGGGTGGCATCTTGATTCTTAGTTTGTGCTCTGCAGGCACAAACGTGCAGCCTCTTTAATGGTAAGTCACTTTCTCCACACTCCCCCCTGATCTCATGATCACAGAGACGACAGGGGGGTGGTGATCGCCGCCGTCGGGTGCTTCTACGAAGGGAGACAGTGCTGCTCTCGTCTTCGCGTGCGCTCTCATCCACCACCTGATGGTCGAGGAAGGCTTCATCTCCGTGGAGGTTACTGATATCAGAGTCACTGCTTGATAGGGATGGTGCAAACCAAAGCGATGGCCCACTCGTCTCAGAGTCAGAATCACTCTCATCGTCCACTGGAGGTGGTACATGTGTCGCCGGCCATAGGTCCCTAACGTGACGGGTTACGCCATCAACCTGTACACACTGCTGACTCACCACATCGGTCACTGTGCCTCGTTTATACTTGTCAGTACATCGGTTTCCTGGCGGCTTCACCCAGACAGCATCCCCTTTGGCATATCGATTCCGTTCTATCTCAGTGGCCACAGTTGTATCGGGGTGGATTCCTTTTCCTCGGACACGGTACTGATAGATTGCGTTTGCAGGCGCCGTTCCTGGAGAGACGCCATCCTTTGGCATGAGATTATACCAGTACACAGCTTCTGTGATGGTGCACTGCTTCCTGGCTGCAATTGTTTTGATGCTGCGATGGCTTCTCTCAGCTATACCATTGCCAGAAGGCACATAAGCGCATCTAAGCCGCAGCCGCACACCCCATTCTTGTAAGAACTGCCTCATCTGATGGCTGCAAAAGGCTGGGTCGTTGTCCGTAAGCACTTCATCGGGCGCACCTCTTTCACAGAACACGGATGACAGCTGGCGAATAATGTTGCAAGAGTCCTGGCGCCCGAGGAGTCTGCGAAACATGTAGGCCCACAATCGATGAGGGTAAGGAAGTGGTTGCCACCGTAGTGTGTGATGTCCATGCCCACTCTCTGCCACTTACCACTCACTCCTAACTCTCCTTTCTTCCATCGTGCTGGAGCTGGGTCGATGGATTGGCAGGCCTCGCAACTTTCCACCACTCTTCGGATATCTTTTTTTCCTACTCCTGGATCAATCATCTTGACAAAGTACAGTGTCCGCTTGATGCCAGGATGTCCACACTGTCGATGAATGTCCATGATGCATGCTGCATCCACATTACACACAACTGCTGCACATGTGTTTTGCAGATTATCAGCATCTCTCCGAGCACCAGACAGAAGCCATCATTGAGGGACTCTTGTCAAAGCATCTGCTCTGTTGAGTGCAGACCTGATCAACACTACATTCACGGTCAGGTCGTACTCTGTGATGGTGTCGACCAAGGTGGCAAGCCGTCTTCGAATTAACATCTCACTCAATGCTTGTGTCGTCAGCCGTGCTCTTCCACTTAATGCATCGGTTATCCACCGATGAGTGCATGCCGAGTCAGTCATGATATGTAGAACCTTGGCGTGCCATTGAAGCACCAAGTTAACGCCCTTCAATGTGGCATCAAGTTC
The DNA here is from genome assembly GCF_053919585.1 of Euprymna scolopes. NCBI lineage: Eukaryota > Metazoa > Mollusca > Cephalopoda > Sepiida > Sepiolidae > Euprymna > Euprymna scolopes. The sequence goes on from NC_136485.1 coordinate 96,684,013, forward strand.
GGCCAGGTTTATGTGCCTCGAATTATTCTCTGGCCGAAGCCAACAGGCATCTTCAATAATGGAATCATTAACTGCAAGGGCAACTCCACGGGCCAGTGAACTAGCATCCACCCAGACCGTGAACTCATTCCCGCTGACGCACCACTTTCCCTGAACGGGGTCATCACTGGTCACTCTGGACACAGTCTCTGTCAACATGCTTCTTAGGGTGACATCATGTACTGCATCGTCCCATCCCGATGACACGGCTGTTGCACGTCTCTTTATGGCTGCCACGGCCACCCTGAGCCAACCGCACACAGGGAAATGGCCTACCATCTTTCCACAAAGCGAAAACACTGTTCGTCGAGTGATGTTTGCTGGGACCTTGGGAACGTGACTTCCTCTTCTCCAGCAAAGTCCCTCCTTGCTATTGCACACGTGCAGGCCGAGAACTTTTGCTCCATCGCACAGACGCTCTGGTTCCTTACATGTCAGTCCAAAGCTTTCAAAGTGCATTCTAACTGATTGCGCTGACATGAGGTTCTCATTGACGAATATATCATCGATGTATGAGGATGTTGCCTGTTGCACTGCCTCATTTTGCTGCCGGATAGCATGCATGATTGCTGTCATAATGCCTGGGGCCACATTTAAACCGAACCCTAGTCTGGTTAGACAATATCGGGTTCCTCTAATTTCCACAGTCTGAAATGGCCACAATTTCTTCTCAATGCGTATTTGCAGATAGGACCTGCGTAGGTCCAGAGTTGCCACGTTCGATCCCTGTTGTCGCCACTCCCTTAATTTGAGTGCACACACATCAGCCCTTGCTGTATATGGGTCGACATGCTCATTGAGCTCACGGTAGTCTAGGACGGGGCGGACCTTTTGTTTGGTCTCTTGTACGACGGCCATCAAGGGAATCAGCCCTCGCAGTGGGCCAAGCTCATCCTCTGGGTATGGAAGAAGCCAGCCATTGTCGATCCACGTTTGCAGTTCTTCTTCATACTGTTCCCTTAGCCACATGGGTGGGGGATATTCCGATAACCGGTTTCGCAAGGATATTGGTGGCTGATCGTTTGACCACTTCCAAGACGCCGTCCATGCATTGGTGTTTTTATCATACTCTGCATGAAAGTCAGGCTCGTCGAGAGTTATGGCAGCACAAACATGTTCTATGACATGTTATTGTTTTAGCTCAGCCAGATACACATCCACCGTTTCCCCGGGGTGTAATTTTTGGGTCATGAATTCCTTCCATGCAGTAATTGGATCTAATGCAAATGCTGTAAAAAGGGCATGCTTAATGCAGGCAAAATCTGTTTTTTCCTCATCAGCCAACTGCTGGTATACTGCATATGCTCCCCCAGTGAGGCGCATTGGGACCACACATTCTATACGCTTCACCCCACTGAGCTAACATATTAATTCTGCTTTTTCCACCCATTCCTGCACTGAGTGATCAGTGCTACTGCCATCAAACAGGGGAATTAGCTTGGGGTCAAAACCTGACGTCACGCCGGAATAGCTTGTGTTCGTTACAATTCTACTTTCAACCGAGTCGTTGTTTGTTTCGTTCACCACACTCTTTTCTTCTACCTCTTCTTTTACACACGTCCGTTCGTTTTCGTGACTCAAAATCGTCTCTCTTCCCGCTTACCTTTCCTCGTTATTTATCGAATCAGGGTACGAGATTCTCCGAGATTCCACGAGACTTTTTTCCACATAAACGCATGTGAGCGCCATCTTGATTCTTAGTTTGTGCTCTGCAGGCACAAACGCGCAGCCTCTTTAACGGTAAGCCACTTTCTCCACATCTCATTTTTTTTTATTTTACTTTTGTTAGCTTGAAGAGATCAAGGGGCTCTTTCCTGGGGCTAATTCTTGATTCTATTGCAGTTTAAATTTATATCCAAGGGCTCTTTTAAGAATAGACACTGTTCCCTTTATGGCTGCTATCTGTATTTCCTTGCAACCTGGTTTTCCAGCGATTGCGTCTAAGTATTTCTGAAGGTTCTTTTTTATTAGGCCAGTTGCTCCCATCACAACTGGTATAATGTTTATTTCTTTTAGAGACCATGTTGTTTTTAGATTATTTTTTTAGGTCCTCAGTGTCCATGCCTTAGTGTTTCCCTAAAGCTCTTTTGAACATGCCAACAAATCTCTCTGTGAAGCCATTTGACCTTGGATGGTATATTGCCGTTGTTAAATATTCAATGGATAGGGCTTTGCAGAATTCTTCAAACTCTTTGCTAATAAATTGGGCGCCGTTGTCACTGACAATAGTTTTAGGTACTCCAAAACGACTGAAGAGACGTCTTAATGCATCTATAATACTAGTCGATGTCAGATGTTTACACTTAAACACTTCCAACCATTTTGTAAAGTTGTCAACAACCACTAAGAAATAATGTCCATTCAATGGACCTGCATAGTCAATGTGTAACCCCATCCATGGTGCATCTGTCTTCGGCCACGGTTGTATCTGTACAGGTGGTGCCTTTGCTGCTAGCTGACACCCTCAACACTCTCTTACGATTTTTTCGATGTCCAGTCCATATTATGCTAATATGTATGTCCACGCATTTAATCTCTTCAAATGTACTTTGGCACTCCTTCGAACAAATCCACTTTCATCCTTTTTTTTTAATAATTCGTTCAATGGTGCTCTCAACTTATGCATTTTTGGGATATAGATAGCATAATATTGTGCTAAACCCAAAAAAGATTGTAACTGGGCAACATTGCTAGGTGTTGGCATCCTCTCAATGGCTTCTGTTCTCTGAGGATCCGGTCTTCTGCCTTGGCTGTCAATAATTTGACCCAGATATTTTATCTGTTTTTAAAAAAGTTCACATTTTTCGGCACTCAATTTGAAACCAAATTCCTCAATTCTTTTGAAAACTGTTCTGATATGCTCCTTATGTTCCTGCACATTTCTACTCTTTACAAGAATGTCATCCAAATATACAATTGCAAAACCTAAATCGGTAAGCATTGTGTCCATTATTTGTTGAAATAACGCTGGAGCTACTTTCAAACCAAAAGGGAGTCTGAAGAGTCCTAAATGGACAAATACTTTGAACATTCTTCACTGACTTTTACCTGAAGGTAAGCATCAGATAAATCAATTTCGGAGAAAATTTTCCTTTCATTCCGCTTTGTAAAAATGTCTTCAGGGGTTGGGAGTGGATAACTATGATCCATAAGACAGTCATTGACGCTTGTAGAAAAATCGGCACATACCCGAATCCTCTTATTTTTCTTTTTAACATATACAGTGAAGCTTGCCCACTCAGAATAGTCATTTTTTCGACTACACCATTTTCCTGCAGTTCAATTTAAATATCTTCTTTTGAAAAAAAAGGTATGTTTCTTTTTGGCTTAAAAACAGGTTTCACATTTTGCTTTAGTTCAACATTCACTTCGGTCTTAGTACACATACCTAACCCCTCAGAAAAAACCCTGGGGATTCACTTTTTAAGACCGTAAAAAAATCCTCATTTAAAAAAAAAAATTTTTTTTATTACATTTTCACTCCAAACAAGGCACATTGCCACTTTGGTGTAGGGGGCTACTATCAGGGGCAACAACTACTGGGGTACTATGTTGGGATTTGGGCAGCAAGATGTCGGTTCACATTACACTTGAACTTCTGCATGTCAGTACAGTTGAGGAAGCAGGGACCTGGAATGGAATTCCAGTCTACCAGTTCTGGGGAAGAAACTACCGGAGTAGAAAGATCTTTTACATCTAGGGATCTCTACTGTGTGGGGGTGGGATTTAGCTGCCTGTCAGTTTTGTCAAGAGTGTCTACGTCGTGGGAGAACAAGTGTCTGCAGTTCGCCAGAGCATTCACCATTAAAATACTTGTAGAACAGGCAGAGGGATGCAACGTTTCGTCGATGGGACAGAGGCTGAAGCTTAGATGCCAGTTCAGGGCCTATCAGATTGGCCACTCTCTTTTGAACCTTGTCTAGGAGCGGGAGACTAGTAGCAGATGCACCAGTCCAAATGTGACAACAATACTCCATACATGAGCGAATGGTGGCCTTATAGAGGTACAGGATACTTTCGGGTGTTAGTAGTTTTCTAGCACGGTAGAGAGAGCCTATCTTCTTTGCAGCAGCCCTGGCAATGCTTTCAATGTAATTGTTCCAACTCATGTTTCCTGTGAACGTTAGGCCAAGCAGTTTGAAAGATATACTCTCAGATAAAGAGTCACTGGCCATTGCTTTTGGTGGCAGAGAAGGTTTCTTGTAATTATTGAAGGAAACCAGTTTAGTCTTGGCAGCATTGAATGTGACCATTCATTTTTGTCCCCATTCCACTACAGATTGGAGGTTATCCTCTAGTGTTTTTGCCATTTCTTTAGATATGTGTTCATGCCTGTTATAGAGTGTGATGTCATCAGCATATATACCCATCTCAGAGGCAATTTTGTCGGGGAGGTCATTAATGAATATTAGGAACAATAGAGGACCAAGGATAGACCCCTGAGGCACTCCCGCATTTATATCATATTGTTTAGATGTACGACCGTCAAGGACAACCTGGATTTTTCTCTTTGTTTGGATTTTTCTAGTTTGTTTGGAATTTTTCTTTTCAGCTACACTCACACTTACAAAAGGAATTTATGGGTAGCTCCCATAAATCAAACAAAACAATCCAATCAATTCCAAAAAGGCAAGAATTTATACCTGGAACAACTGACACTTTTGTAGAAAAAGCTTTTGATCGAAGGGATACACTGCAATTAAACTCTTCCATGAATTTTAACCTCTTGCCAGATACTCGTTTGGCAATTTTAAATGTTTCTTCCAGTTTTGGACACCCAATCCTCTTCCAGGTTACTTCATCGATAATTGAAATATCGCTACCTGTATCAAACAAAGTTTCACTATGTGACCATTTATTTTGGTATTGACAAATTTTCTTTTACCTCCTTGTCTCACTTCTTCTTTTCACAACACCACATTTATTTTAGACTTAAATTTTTGTCTTTGCTTATTTTGTTTAGTTCGGCACTGAGAGGCTCGGTGTCCGACTAAATCACTTTTGGCACAAGGTTGGTCTTTAAAAGGGCAATTTTTTCTTAAGTGCAAACCCGCACAACTCCAACATTCAAAATTTTTCCTTTGTTCTTGGGAAATGTTTTTTGTTTTACCACTAGGACGTGGGATGTAGTTTTTCCCCCTATCCTAGTGGTATCCCTTTTCACATTTATCAATTTCTTCTGTCACTTTTTGCAAGTTAATTTCTTGATCTTGCTCCATGATCGATAAAATCCTTCACCTTAAATCCTTGTCCTTCGGTGCTGTCAGTCCCTGAACAAATATATAACACTTAAACATATCAACTGACAAATCTTTTAATTTAAATAGTTCACACTGGGCGTTGACTTTACCCGTATATGTGACAATATCATCAGTTTCTTCTTTTTATATGTTCAAGCACATACATTGTATGAAAAAGGCTGTCTCTTTTACCAAATATCAAGTACAAAATTCAAACAGTTTCCGAAAAAGAAATATCTTCCGGTTTCTTTGGTAAAATCAAATTCGTAAATTTTGTGTTGTTCTCCGTACCCAATTTCTGAAGTAGGAGTGTGATTTTTTTCCTCGTCCGACCATTTTCTCACATTTTTTTGTAAAAATCGTCTTGAACCTAAGGCAGGAAGCGTATCACCTCATTCTGAGTCATATTTGAACTCTGCTAGAGAGTTGGCTATACCCTCTGCAGAAAAAAATCTAGATGCACCATCTTTAGATTTGTGTGACAACACAGTTTCACATAATAAACGATTCTTTGTAGTTTTCTGAATGACGAGTGATTCAAAACGTTCTTGCGGAATCAAAATCCGTTTTTGAAATTCAATTTGAGCTTTTTGATGAGCGATCAAGCTCTCAGTTAACGTTTTTGTCAACTCTGCTATTTATTCGAAAGACATTTTTTTAAAAATGCACAAATACAAAGTCAACATATACAAAATTTTGTTCCAAAAAATAAGATGTTCCCCTTCAGATCTCATCACAAAAAAAAAAATTATCAGCACTTGAGAAATGTTTGAAAAGAAAAAAAAATTCACGATTAATAGTTTACAAATTTTCAGAGATCTTTTTCATCTTTTTCAAATGCATGTAAACTTCTTTTAAGAATTTCTTTATGATAGAAAAACAATTTTCACAGTACAATTCGTTTTATCATATTAACCAAAAACAAAGCACCTCCGAATCGCTTTTTAAAATGAGACGATATGATGTCAACTTTTCAGAAAGTTCAAAGAAAAACGGCAATAATTATATAAAAATTCTTTGTACTTGCGTAAATACTCATCTTTCGCTTTCTAAGAAGTATTTCCTTAATCGGATATAAACTCTTTGAGAATTTTTTTTTTAAATTTCGCGTTCACCACGTGCTCATTTTTTTTTTTTTTACTGAGTTTGTATCTTGCTTGCATCGCCAATTTGATATGTCCTAAGGTGTCCTATTATACGGACAATCAAAGATAAAGTATTCCGTGAAAGAAATAAATGAATATACACTGTGGTTTGAATACTGAAAGAGAAGTTTATTTATGTATTTACATAGAGACAAATAAAACGGGAAGAAGTCTCTGTTCAAAGAGTCCGGTAAATCCGGTGACTCAGTTCCTTATGTAGAATGTTCCGTGTTGGTTACCTATTTCTACATAACAATAAACATAATTAATGTTTTGGGACTACAAATTACAATATTGAAAATCAATATTAAATGAAATTATGTCAGTTATCAAACCAGAAATTAATTATTTTAGATGTTTTCTGATTAAATATGAAATTTTTGTTGATAACATCTTTATATCTTCGTATTAGTTGGATTCATGGAACCACTGTTCTCATCTTGCGTGCCATTTTCACAACGTTTCGGTCAATGTGACATCCAACATTCTTCAGGTATATCTCGTTGACTTTGGGAATGTTTCTGTCGAACTTGGGAATTTGAATATTATTTCATATAGTATGTTCTTATTCTATCAGTCATGACTGGATAGAGGCCCTAAGTAATTTTCAATCATCCACACTAAAAACCTGACTGCAAGGACTTGTGGCGCAGTGGTTAATATACTTGGAAAATCAATTGTAAAAATAATATTTTCCTGAAGGTTGAAGGTTCAATTCTCAGTTTCAGCGACCAAAAAGTATGATTGCAAATTACTTAGGACCTCTATCCAATCATGGCTGATGAAACAAGAGCATGCTGCCCCCATTAATTAATTAAATAAAGGGTTCCGTTCAAAATTCTGTCCAAATTCCAGAATTCGACAGAAACATTCCCGAGTTCGACAATTACACCTGAAGAAGGTCAAAGGTTACACGAAACATTGTGAAAATGACACATTTGAAATGATGAGAACAGTAGTTCAATGAATCCAAATTATACAAATCCTCATCTCAAAAATTTAGGAGCATAATATTTTTATGTCTTTTTCATAACATGTGAAGCCAATAGTAAACTTTTGCTGTTACATTTCACTTGAATAATGATTGAACAAAAGCTTTAAAACGATATAATATATATTTGCATTAAGTTTATTTTTTCCCCTATATGTTTGATGTATTATAAGATTTGTATTTTATATACAGTATATACTTGTGTATAAGTCAATGTGCATTTTAAAACCAAAAATTGTGTCATTTTAGGTATTACCTGTATAAGTCCTGTAAATTCTAGACAAGTTAAATGATCCGTCTCATGGCTCTTTCTTGCACAGATAATTTCCTTTTTGGTGTTTGTTTTGTAAGACATATTATAAATTGTTTCTCAACATCTGTAAACAATAATACGTGCATTGCACACAGCAGTGAAGTTCGGAAAGAGTACGATTAATTACTGGGATTACCGGTATTTACCGGGCGCACAAACAAAATAGTGTTTTCTTTGATATGATCGACATCAAGTCACTCTTTAACAACATTTCCAAAAACATTACCTAAGTATAAGTCGACCCCTAAAAAATAACCTTAAAATCCTCTCCCAGAAATTCGACTTATGTATACGATATTTGTGACGCCATTATTAATTCCTCATGTTGTTTTTGTTTTGGTTATTTTGTGATGTTAAAATCAAATTTTGTCTGTTTTATTCAGTGTAAAATAAAGAATGTTTATATGCGATTTTACCCCTGATCCCTCCTCTTCAATATAGAGCAGGGGTTCTCATTAGGGGTAAAATTCACCTCCAGGGATGAATTTCGGGATTTAAGGGGGTGAATTATGACTTTGGAGAAAAGGGATCAAGTAAAGAATAGATACCCCGTAGCAGACGACGCCGCCTGGCGGTGCCAGGCGCACAATTCAACTAACACCAGTGATTCGACCTTGACATTGGCACAAGCACATGGCGTCGGTTGTTTTTAAACACGTCAAATAGCAAACATGCTCGAATATTCACCAGCATTTTTTTTTAAATATATCTACAAAACTTTTGAAGATTTAAAAGAAAAAGTATATATTTACAAAACATTTTTTTTAAATAAGTAACAAAACGAACGTATTTAAATAAAAGATATTTAAATAAACGGGTGTCTCTTTCTGTTTTGGATTTTTGCGACCAAGATTGATTTTTATGTATCGTGTTTTGGGGGGTTCTGTGTGCGTTTTTAAGACAATTCAAGGTACTGGTCGCGGTAAGAGTTCCCTGCCGAACACCCTCAAAAAACAATGACTTCTCCCCACGCAGGCGCAAAGGACATGTTTTAGTTGCCATAGTAACAAAACGATCCTTAATTTTTATCGACATTGTTTTACTGTTTATGAATATTGAAATAAAATACATTACTACACATTTATTAATAATATCTCACTTTTAATTAGGCACCGCCAAAAATGGCCGCAAAATCAAGTTGTTGTTGTTTTTTAAAACGAAATTACATTCATTAAAATCCATTATTTCTGAGTAACTTTTTTTTTTCCAGAAAGATAAAACCCTGAATTTTATCATATAGAAAACAGAATAATGTAAAACTTTTTCTACTATTTTTAATTAAATTTTAAATGTTAAATTTTCCCAAAAAGTTAACAATTGACATTTTTTGTCTTGCACAAAAAACGTACATAAATATTTAAAAAAAAAAAAAAGGTTTTTGAAATAATTAACTCATTTATTTATTGTCTAACTAAGATTTAGGATGATTTTCTTAGAAAATACGCAAAAATATTATAATATAAGTACCTGGATTTCAAATAATTCCACTTATTCATATATGTAACCAGTTATTTCGCGTCTAGATCGACACTGTTTACGTTTGCGTTTGATAAGAAGCAAACTATGGAAGACCAAACAGGCCAAAAAAACTTATTTTTCAGTGACGAAAATTTCAATGTATTATTAAGCTGATGCTGGCCAGTACCAGATGGGTGACCATTTGTATGAGTTTGGTTTTTAATGTGTATGTGTGTGGGGGCCAGGCTCCCCAAAATGGGGGGGGGGCAATTTAAAGCAGAATAAAAAAAAATTATTTCAGCGCGTTTGGTCCACCGTAGTCGAAAGGCGGCAAACGTTTTCAAGCGGGATCGAAAAAAATGATGCTATTTTTAACACAAAGGGCACAATATTTATCGAATTTTTTTTTTTTTTTGGTATCGATTCTTCAAAGCATGCCCTGTTTAATAATGGTCATGCATTATTCGGCTCGCTAAAAAAAAATTGTTAATTTATTTATCAAAGATTTTAAAATGGCCTTTTTCGTATAAATATTTAAAAAAAATTTTTTTTGTTTTGCTTAACTTAAATTAAGTATTTTACTTAACATATTCACCGAATTTCACACTTCAAAACTCAAAAGCGGGATAATTAAACACAATCAAAGTTCTGATATTCAGACGTCAAAATAAGGTATGCAAACAATTTTTTTTTTTTTTTAATCTATAATTCTGTCCCTTACAACAACACAATATGTTTTGTTCGGTTTCAGATGATTATTTTAAGCATATTTGTTCCCACTTCAAAACAAGGGGGGGTTGTAAGCAAAAAAATATATATATATATATATAAATATCGTTTATGAAAAATAAGTACACCGTTATAAAGTTCATTCTTCTCTTAATAATCGCTGAAAATTTCGTATTGATCGGATAATTACCTGATTTTTGGTAGATTTTTAAAAAGACGGTCCATCAAAAAGTACTGACCTGCCCCCCCCCAGTTTTGGCGGTGCCTACTTTTAATCACTTTTATCGACTTTTTTAAACTTTTTTTTTACTTTATAATAGCATTTTCTTTTTAAATGACAACGTTAATGTTTATGAATATTGAAATAAAATACATTACTACACATTTATTAATATCTTCTTTTTGTACCTATTCTCTACTTTAACCTTACAATTGAATAAAAAAACATTAAACTTTAAGCTTAGAAATACGATTTAAAATATAGTGCGGATCATAAGTGCACTAGCACCCATTTTCTTATTAATAAATGTTTAGTAATTATTTTTCTTTTAATATTCATAAACAGTAAAAACGTCGTTATTTAAAAAGAAAATACTATTTAAAAAAGAAAATAACATTGATTAAACGTAAGTAAATTTATTATTCTATCACCATTTTGTGGTAAGTAAATTTCAAGAACCGCTGACAGATGTCGTTTGTCAGCCAAAGAACCGGGGTCGATAACTATTGTTGTAATGAAAAATAAGTTTCATTCAACACACAAAACTAAAAACACATAGAAATTAAAAAAGTTGGGAAATTATTTTAATATTCATTTTAAGAAAATGCTATTAAAAAAGAAAAAGTCGATAAAAGTGAGACATAAACAGTAAAACAGTAAAAAAAAAAAAAGAAGATATTAATAAATGTGTAGTAATGTCTTTTATTTCAATATTCAATATAAGAATAATTTCAATATTTCATATATATAATATTTCAATATAAGAAAAGAAAAAGTCGATAAAATTGACACATAAACAGTAAAAAAAAAAGATATTAATAAATGTGTAGTAATGTATTTTATTTCAATATTCATAAACATTAACGTTGTCATTTAAAAAGAAAATGCTATTAAAAAGTAAAAAAAAAAGTTAAAAAAGTCGATAAAAGTGATTAAAAGTGAGATACTATTAATAAATGTGTAGTAATGTATTTTATTTCAATATTCATAAACAGTAAAACAATGTCGATAAAAATTAAGGATCGTTTTGTTACTATGGCAGCTAAAACATGTCCTTTGCGCCTGCGTGGGGAGAAGTCATTGTTTTTTTAGGGTGTTCGGCAGGGAACTCTTACCGCGACCAGTACCCAATTCAATATTTATTCTTTAAAACATTAACTTCAGCGACAATTAATATATTTTCAAAATAATATTTTTAAATATTACATTTTTACGAATATTCGCGAGCAAGATTTTTTTAAAAATAAAAGATATTTCAATAAATGGGTGTCTTTCTGAGTGCGTGTTTAATATATTTACAAAACTTTTTAATAACTATTTTATTCTTTTTATCAAACAAAAATAGAACTTTTATAATGACATATATATTATCGACTGTTTCGAAATTTTAAAATTAAAGTTAGTTTTATTTAAAAAAAAAAAAAAAAAAAAAAGACGAGGTGGGTTTTTTTTTAATTAAATTATAAACTTTATTTGAACTTTCAACAAATTTTACAGACATAAAAATAGACTTTATAGATATTTTATAATAATTTTTTAAAAATATATTTAACGAAAAGTTGTTTTTTTTTATCATTTCATTGTTGAATAAAATTTCAAAGTAATAAATGGTGAAAAAAAATATCTCGAAAAGAAAAAACACCTCGTCTTTTTTTTTTGTTTTAAATAAAACTTTAATTTTAAAATTTCGATGTTTGAAAAACAGTCCATAATATATATTTCATTATAAAAGTTCTATTTTTGTTTGATAAAAAGAATAAAACAGTTAATAAATAATAAAAAAAATTTAAAAAAAAACATTAGTCCATTAAGTTCAAATAAAGACTGTTTGAATAAAACTTATAAAAAAAGGTTCATTCTATACGGTTTTGGCCATTTCTTTTTTGTGCGTTTTTAATACAATTCAATATTTATTTACAGTGCGATGTATGCATACTATGCCGGTGGTCAGTGAAGGAGAAATTCTTTTAGGCCGAGGCAATTTTTTATGCATAATAAAATCACAAGTAAAAAGATAAAAATAAAAAAAATATATTATTTTATTCACATATCTTTTTATAACTTTTATTTGGATCAAGTAAAGAATATGGGATTATCGATAAAATATTTCACACATATTTCTCGAAATGCAGCATATATGTCATTGGCCGTCGGTTTCGAAATATTCAGTTGCATCATGGCATTTTTTGGCTTATTCTTTGACTCCATAGATATATTGCTAATATCCATGTCTGTAAGGATAACTTAGAATTTTTAAAAAATGACTTGTATCGTATAGATGTTCTGTTTTTATATTTTTGACACATTTTATTTTGGCATTTCCAAACATATTTATCCAATGTCATTGAATGTTTCGTCCAATTCATACGGACATTACAGAATTCACAATTCATTTCATTTGCAAGTAGGAAATGCTGTTTCATCCATTCAATTATGGATAGATGGTCTCTAGAAATCAACGGACACACAACATCTTTGAAAATGGCTTTATCCATTTGTTACAGTATTTAAACAAAATGGTCCAAATATTAATTTCTTTTAATACCTCGTAAAATTTTGGCTTCTTCGACTTTTGGATTTTTTTGTCATTTAATAAATTGATCACGTAATGAGATTAAATCAAAATTCAATATTTAAAAATATTTAAAAAATATATTAATTGTCGGTAAAGTTAATGTTTTAAAGAAAGAATAATTAAATAAATACTGAATTGTATTAAAAAACACACAGAAAAAAAAGAATTATAAAACACTTTACATAAAAATCAATCTTTAGCACAAAAATCCGCGAAACATAATTATTATTCTAAGGTTTATCTTCAAAATATATTTAAAAAAAAAATGCTGGCGAATATTCGAGCATGTTTGCTATTTGACGTGTTTACAAACAACCGACGCCGTGTGCTTGTGCCAATGTTAAGGTCGAATCACCGGTGTTAGTTGAATTGTGCGCCTGGCACCGCCAGGCGGCGTCGTCTGCTACGGGGTATCTATTCTTTACTTGATCCGAGAAAAGATCTACTGGAGATGCTCTGGGCCGAATATTGTAAATCCATAGTAGCCATCATTACACTGAAATAAAAAAATAAATAAATAAGAAAAAAAAAATAATTCAAAACAGAATATCATAAACATATATTTGATAAATAATGATTAATGGTTTCAACCAACTTCAATAGTCATTAACTAATAATTATCACTACAAATAAGATTATACTAAGTTTAAAGATCAAATTATTTCAACCATTCTCAATATGCACTAAATAATAATTATTACTAACAAGTTAAATCATACTAATTAAGGTGATATCAAAATATCAGAAATAATAAATAAACTAAGGAACTGACAATCTTTAAATTTAAATTTAACTAATTAACTACAAAAAAAAAGAAAGAAAAAAAAATTATTCAACCAATACGGTAATCTCCCTTTGCTAGGTCAACAAGTTATCCCCCTTGATAGTCAAATCTTAATTTAATTTAACAGAAATTCAAATTTCAACGGTCGGCCTAATGAGAACGCAGAAAAAAAAAATAAATTAAAAAAATTAAATAAATAAATATAAAATAATAAAATATTTTAATCATAATTATACAAATATTACATTTTAAAACCAAATGTCCTAAGGTGGCCTATTATACGTAATTAAATTATTAAGTAATTAAATTAAATAATGCTGAATTTTGATAGTCCCACAAAATTAATTTAAATATTATTGTAATAATAATAGCAAATATTAAATAATATATTTCAAGTCGCCATTTCTGCGGTATACCGCAGAAATGGCGACTTGAAATATATTGGTTTGTTTACTATGCACTTTTGAACGAAGTCGAACAACACATATCTGACAAAGACATACCTATTCTCGAAATCTTATAAATTCACAGATTTTCCAACAGACCGTCTGACGTAAATAATCTCAATACAACCTTGAATATAATGTATGTATGAAATATTTAAATATATGTATATACTGTATTCAGATTGTATTAATAAATCTTTTCTTCATTTGCTTCAGTTAGTGTCTCTCTGTTTTACAACTGCATTGTATTGCCTTCTACGAATCACATTTATGTACATACTAAACAATGCTTCAAGCAAACTACATTAACCTCTTATCTTTTGCTGAATTTTATCTCGAAGTATGTAGGTACCCTACAATAATTTTGTTTCTTCTATCTGCATGTGTCTCTGTATCTAATTGATACGAATCGCTCTCCCAACAGCACATTTCTGCGATCTTCTTTTCCAATCGACCACACCTAACCTCTCGCCACCAATGTCACACCGCATAATCTGAACGTCAGCAATACAAAATTCTTTTCAAGAGAAGATGTTCACGACTCTTTCTTTTCTTTTCTTTCTGCTACTCCAGGGAATTTTTCCCAGCTTTTATATCCTTCTATTTAGAAAAAAAAAAAGGAAGAGACAGGAAAAAAAAATAGCTTGCCTTCCCAAGATGCCTTTCGTGTATATAAATGAGCTAGCCATCCTTTCCTTCTTCTTTCCCAAAGAGCGATGCAGATACGCCCGGTACGTTTTTTTTTTTCTAACCATATACCCCACACGCCCCCCCCCCTGATCTTCGAGATCAATAAGACACGTCATAATCCTTCATCCAAGCAGGCCTCCTCCTCTCACGTTGAGGCCTCTGGGGAAGAACTTCTTGGGGGTTGATGTTTTCAGGTTCACTACAGACATTCTCATCCGGTTGTAAGGAAGCACAATGTAGGGCTAAGTCGAATTGGGGTGCATCGTTAGCTTCTTGGTGGATATCGACTTCCTCCTCTTCACTGCCATCACTGCGCACCGGCAGGGTTACACAACACAGGTCTAGGATATGCCGGGAACACCATTTACCATCACGTTATTCTTCGACTGCGTTCCCATTACAACCCCCCTACCCCAGCGAGTGGTACATTTTGCATTGGGGGGCTTTAACCACACCTCCTCGCCCACTTTAATGGTAGCTTCTTCACCCTCAATTCCTACCGTTTTGTTGCATGGATACCACCACTTATATGCGAAGATGGCTCTATGAGGCACAGTTGTCTCATCTTGTCCGGTCTTCAGTAAGATGTTGTACCAAAACAACGCCTCCATGGGTGAAATGTTGCTTTTTTTCCGCAGCAGTCTTGATGGTGCGATGATTCCTTTCCACTATCCCATTGCCACACGGCCAATATGCTACCCTAAAAAATTACCTTACTCCCCACTTATCACACACCTCTTTAAAGGATTGGAAAGCGAAGCCATTGTCCATTAACAGTTCCTCAACCGGCCCTCTCTCCAAAAATATTTCTTCAATGACCTCTCCGATCACCCATGCAGCTTCTGCCCTGATCTCTCTCCATATGGCAAACTTCCCCGGTCCACAGTCGACCATTGACAGATACAGCTTATGGCGATAATGAGTCACATCAATGGCCAATCGCTTCCAGTCCTCCGCAATGTGTAACTCTCCTGCTTAATGTCTGGATGGTCCGGAGTCTATCGATTGGCACTCCTGACAGTGCTCCACTACCTCCCTGACATCCTTTTCGGTGGTTTCCGGGTAAACCTCTCTTGCCAGGAATAACATCCGTTCTCAACCAAAGTGGTGCATTTCATGTAACTTTTTAACTTCCTCCCCGTCACAGCATACTGAGGAAACCTCCTTTCTCTCTTGCAGCCAGGCCTTCTTTACCCGTGTCATTGAATCCGCCTTGTTCTTTTCTGATGGGATCAGTACTACAGATACCTTCAACTGGAATTCCGCTATCAAATCTGTGAGTGCTCCAAGCCTGCGCTTGATCAGCATTTCTGCAGCACTTCTGGTTCTAACTCTCTTAACGCCAGTCACTGCCGACCTGATCCATGAAACTACCATTGCCGAATCGGATTTGATTTCAATCGTTTTCAATCCCCACTTCAGGGCCAGATTGATTCCTTTCATAGCAGCCTCCAGTTCAACTACGTTGATATGGGAATAGTCGTTTTTCTTTCTTATCCACGCCGCATCTTCTACAGTTACACCTTCCATCTCTAATACGACGCCCAATGCCAGGCTGCTGGCATCACCCCAAATCACCCCCGCATCTCCACCACTGACGTACCATTCCCCCTTTACTGGGTCTTCTTTCATCACTCTCACGATGATTTCTTTTAGCATGTTTGTGACCTCCTTCATCACATGGCCCTCTCAGCCATCAGTGCCCGTTTGTCATTTAATAAAGCTGCACGCTATCCTGAGCTAGCCGGCGATTGGATAGTGTCCCACCAGTCTCCTGCAGACTGAGAAGAGTTCTCGTTTTGTCAGGTCGGTTCCAATTTCGGGTATTGCATTCCCTCATCTAAAGACAAGGCTTCCTTTGCCATCTCAGCATAGTTTCAACCCTAACGCCGCTCCTCCATCCAGTTACTCTGCCGGTTTTGCAGTCTACCCATACCTCGCGACATGGCCTCTCACTTTCTCTGCTGTCACCTCTGCTTCCTCCACGAGAATGTCATCAATGTACGAACTAGTGGCCTTGTCCACTGTACAGTCTTTACTCAGCACCGTCTTCAGTACGGCAGTCAGAATTTTGGGGGCTGAGCTCAGCCCAAAGCCTGATCTCGTCAGGCAATACATCTTCCCCTTGTACTGGACCAATTGATGTTTTTCATCTACATGGATCTGGAGATAAGCCGACTTCAGGTCAACAATCTTAGTGGCCCGATCCATCCTCCTCCATTTCCTCATAACCTCTACACATACGTCAATCCCCTTTCCAGTGTGGCAGGCTACGTATCTGTTTAATTCTCTGAAATCCAGTACCGGTCTAACTTTGTTCTTTATAACTGCCAGTAATTGTAGCACTCATTTTTCTTCCCCTGTCCACGGTTTCAGAATTCCCTCCTCTATCCACCTCTCCACTTCTTCCTCGAATCCTTTTCTTATTTCTCCTTGCAGTGTTTTCTCGTAGCAGCTTACTTTGTTTTGTAGTTCTTGAGGCCCAGAGATCCATTTCCATTCCACCATCCACCTCTCACCATCGAACCTCAGTGATTCCCTGCATGTTCGCGGAGATTTCTTCTGGGAAGCCGTTCACTAGGTATAGCTTTACCATCATCTCCAGGCTCTTCCCCACGTAACCAGCCAATCCTGCCAGTCTCCTGATCTCTGCAGCCAAGACGTCAGCAGACTCGCCAGTCCACCTCAAACTTGCAAGCTTGCCGAGTGCTTCAAATGGACTCTCAGCGAAAGCCAATTTCAGTCTTTGCTCCACTGAGGCAAGGTCTCCCTTATCTTCATCGTGCATATGCTGGTAAATAGTGAGGCTTCCCCCTCTAAGTAGAGCGGCAGCAGGCTGACCACGTCTTCGATTTTTTGCAACCTTGCCACCACGTTTCTGCCATCTTCTTTTCCAATCGACCACACCTGGCCTCTTGCCACCAATGTCACACCGCATAATCTGAATGTCAGCAATACAAAATTCTTTTCAAGAGAAGATGTTCACGACTCTTTCTTTTCTTTTCTTTCTGCTTCTCCAGGGAATTTTTCCCAGCTTTTATATCCTCCTATTTAGAAAAAAAAAGGAAGAGACAGGAAAAAAAAATAGCTTCTCCCATCATGCCCTGCCTTCCCAAGATGCCCTTCGTGTATGTGTATATATAAATGAGCTAGCCATTCTTTCCTTCTTTCCCAAAGAGCGATGCAGATACGCCCGGTACGTTTTTTTTTGTTTGTTTTTTTCTAACCATATACCCCAGATGTTAGTTTTTGTTCCCATTATAACTCCAGTTGTTTTCTCTTTGAAAATTGATTATGCCAGTGTTTGTGACTGTGCTTCACTAGCTAGTCTAGTTTTTATGTACTAAAACGGAGAATATTCTCTTGTAATTAAGCATATTACACATTCTTGTTTATGCATCCTTGTCATTGTATACTTCTTCATGTCAGTCATGATGCTGATTATAGAAAAATTAAATCTATAAAATTGTCTGTAAAAAGTTCCATTAATAAATTTTATATTTTATAATTTCGAATTTTCCATGTCTTAATTACAGAATTTGGAGCCCATCATGGGTATGTAGTGAACTACTACTATAATACTGCTATGGTATGCTTCCCTTATTTCTCTCTTTCTCCCTACTCTTCTACTTTTCCTTTCCTTTCTTCTCTCAACATCACCAGAGGTTTCAGCTAATCAGAATAGAGGACTGTCCTAGAGGGAGATACAAAGAATAAATCTCTCTCAGACATGCGGAAATGATAGAAGCATCAAGACGTGACGGACCAGTTTTCCTGGGTAAAAATTTTTATCAAAGAAATGTACCATCGTCTTTGTACCCTATATCTTAGAAACCTTTATAAAACATCTTCAATTCTAAAGTCTCGTCACACTTAATTATAACCGATGTTTCCTTTTCCACAACTGTTCTTTTTCAGCACTCTTGTTCTCTCTCTAATGTCGGAGGTTCCCCAAAAAGGGGACCGACTGAAATGGTGACCCTTTTTCAAACGTCATTAAAATTTATGGTAACCGCCATGATTTGGTGAACGCCCGACATGCGTATATGCACGCAATCTTCTATGAACAAAAAAAAAACAAAAAAAAACGATGAGAACGTGACAGAGTAAAAAAAAAGAAAAAGAAGAAAAGGCCTTTTCTAAAACTACAGAACCTTACAAAAAAAAGTATATATAAATCCGCTTTCCAAGAAATGCTGATAATATATATTTTTGCTATTTTTGTGAAATGGTTTACGCTAAATAAGGCAAAAAAACCAAAAAAAAATCCAAACAAACAAGAAAAATAAGCAGTAAAAAAAAGAAAAAAAAACTTTTTTTACATGATTCTCACCAGATAAATGACTGAAATAAAATCTGGTCTAAAAACTATTCTGTAACAACAAAAAAAAGTGACTTTAAGAATCAATACAGAATCCCAAATTTCATTCTGAAACACACACACACCCGCACACAGAAAAAGGAACCTTCCAGACGCACGTGTGTGAAGCCAATTTTGGAACATGTGTGGTCACACACCCACACACACAAAAAAAAAAGGAACCTTCCAAACACACGTGTGTTAAGTCACTTTTGGAACACGTGTGTGCATCGACGAACTCAGTTTTTTTTTCTTTAAGAACATTGACTATATATTCACACACACACACATATATATATTTATATATAAAAAAAAATTAATTGACGCTATTTCTCCAAGCACCTGCTGAAATTAACCTCTGGTGAGTACTCACTTTTCTCTCTTCTTGCTTATCACACCCCAGCCATTTCCTTTAGTCGCAGCTACAAATAATAATAATAAAAAAAATAATAATAATAGTAACTAATAATAATTATAGAAATAATAATAATTAATAATAATAATAATAATAATAATTAATAGTAGTAATAATAGTAATAATAATAATTAGTAATAATAATAATAATAATGGGCGCACAACAGGTTAGTGTAAAACCCCCACAATTTATGGAGACAAGTGTCGAGAGATGGTTTTCAATAATAGAAGCTCAATTCCATCTCAGACACATTATGAGCGATGATACTAAGTTCTATACGGTTATCAGCGCATTGCCGCCTGACGTGGTAATAAATATACCTCCAGCAATTCTGCAGTCACTAAACTATGCGAAGTTAAAGTAGTCTGTGTTGTCTACATATGAAAAGACTAGACCTGAACTCCTGGAGAAGTTGATGAAGACCAATATGTTAGCTGGTCTTCCGTCATTATACCTTCAGGAGATGGTAACCGTCGCACATAGAATAGGGGCAAGCAACAAGATAGTGCGACATAAATTCATACACACACTTCCGAAGCAAATCGCCCCAGTAATAGCAGCCCACACTGAAATGCCGTTAACAGAGTTGGGTCGACTATCCGACAACTTGTTGTCGTTAATAGAAAATATGTCAGTATTTCAGGCAGTTGAGAGTTGAGCTCGGACAAACGACCATATTACCACCAGACAGTCTAGTGAAACCATTCCAGCCGGTCTATGTCCATATAGAAGGAAACAGCGGCCGAAGATATGTAGAGCCCATATATATTTCGCGGAGGAGGCTCGTACATGTAAGCCATGGTGTAAGTGGCCAAAGTAAAAGAGTAGCTTACAGACTCTGCCTAACTCGCGCCCTTCCTTTCCCACCCTCTAGTGATTCGGAAAACTAGAAAGGCAGACTGCGTTTGCTCCAGTAGTGCCGCCGTTATTAGAAGTTTCTGCTAAAATAGGAGCGTCTAAAGTCAATTTTATCATAGATACAGGAGCCAGTGTTTCCATTTTACCACATTCCGTAGTAAATGGAATTACTCTGGAGCCAACTCCTATTCATATCTCTACCGTTAACGGTGAAAGCATAAAATGCTATGGTCAGACAAACCTTGAAGTTAAGATACCCCGTTTGAGAAGATCTTTTTAATGGAGTTTTGTGATCGCAGATGTCACTGACCCTTTGTTAGGATTTGATTTCTTAAACAAATTTAACATTATAGTGGATTGTAAAAATAGATCCATTCATGATAACGTAATGGAGCATGAAATTACAGTCAATGCAGTAACGGGAACCAGTGCTGTAGTGATTAACAAAATGGACCTAGCAGATTATGTTACCAACGTAATAGGTAAATATAATAATGTGCTTTCACCACATAACGACACAAACAAAGACTATGGTGGAGAGTATCACAGGATTGATACAGGCAGCCATGTGTCAGTCTTTGCTAAAGCCAGACAACTTTCCGGTCCTAAATTAGATGCAGCACAGGCAGAATTTAAAAAGTTACTAAATACGGGAGTTATCCAGCCTTCCAGTAGCGAGTGCGCAGGCAACCCCTTTGCACTTGGTGAAGAAGCCGGATGGGTCATATTGAGCGTGCGGTGATTTCTGTGCGTTAAATAGCATTACCAAAACAGACCGCTACCCGCTATTAAATATAAATTCCTTCTGCACACACTTAGCTAATAAACAATATTTTTCCAAAATAGATTTAACTGCAGCATATCATCAGATTAAGGTCCACCCTGAAGATGTGCATTAATGACACCTTTTGATTTGTTTGAGTTTAATTACATGCCATTTGGTTTAAAGAATGCTGCGGCTACATTTCAGCGTTTTATGGATAAAATATTTTAAAAATGAAATTACATATTTATATTTAGATGACATACTAGTTTTTAGCGAAAGTGAGCAACAGCACAAGGAAGATTTAGATAGAGTATTTAGAATCCTTAGTGATAACAATTTAAAGATTTCCTTAGATAAGTGTGTATTCGGAGTACCAGAATTAGATTTCTTAAGCAAAGAAGGCTTGTTGCCTACTTTAAAGAAAATCAAAGAGTTTGAAAATTTTCCGATACCTAAGGACTCAAAGAGCTTACATAGATTTCTGGGAATGACAGGTTTTTACCGCAAATTAGTCCCTAATTATGCATCCATAATTTTACCACTATCCGAACAGATGAGGTTGGATCCTGAAGCAAAGACCGAGCTTAATGAGGAAGAAACTAACGCCTTCAAAATAATAATAAACAAATTATCAGAAATTACAGCGTTAGCTCATCCACAGTCTTCAGTTACAGAATACCACTTAGTTACGGATGCTAGTCAATATGCCGCTGGTGCTGCATTACACCAGTTGCTAGATAAGAAACCAGTACCTATAGGTTTCTTTTCCAAGAAATTTTATCAAACCCAAGCCAAGTATTCTACATTTGACAGAGAGCTACTGGCAGCTTATTTTTCAGTAATACATTTCCGCCACCTCATAGAAGGTCGTCACATGACATTATTCCCTGATCATAAGCCATTATGCAGAGCCTTTTATAGTCAGACACCAGCAAAGTTAGATCGACAACAGCGACACTTATTAGTGCTTGCCGAATATATTGCTGATGTGGAGTACATTAAAGGAGCTGAGAATATAGTTGCAGACTGTATGTCTCGGCCTGCATTAGCTGTGCAGATAGATGCATGCGACTTGGCTGAAATAGCCCAGGCACAAAAAGGTGATGACGAAATAAAGTCATACACTAATTTGAAAGAATACTGTGTGTCAAACGAAGTCTGCTCAGTTCTATGCAATACTTCAACTAAGTACCCCAGACGGTTTATCCCAAAAGAGCTTCGTCAAGCTATTTTCAACAGTTTACATAGCTTAGCGCATCTTGGTATGGGAGCATCTATAAAACTGGTCAAGTCCAAATACTTTTGACTTAGTTTAGATAAAACAATTAAACAATTCTGTGCAGAATGTGTAGTGTGTCAACAATCAAAAATTCACAGACACATAAAGTCTGCAGTCCAAGAATTTGAGTTACCATCTGCACGTTTCCAGACGGTACATATCGATATCGTTGGACCCCTGCCGTTAACGCGCAATGAGTCCGACCCTTACCTGAGCCCTTACAAATATTTGCTTACTTGCATCGATCGTGCAACTCGTTGAATTGAAGTACAGCCTATGACTGAGATAACTGCACAGTCGGTAGCAGAAGCGTTTATCAATGCATGGATATCTCGATTTGGAGTCCCACTGCATGTTGTAACTGACAGAGGTAGTCAGTTTGAGAGCGAATTGTTCCAGGAATTAGTCAAGGTAGTAGGTTTTTACCGATTGAGGACAACTTTGTATCACCCTCAAAGTAATGTGATGATCGAAAGAGCACACAGTACCCTTAAAGCGACAATAATGGCTCAAAAAGAATCATGGATGAAAGCGATACTGTTGATTCTGCTGGGTATACGTAGCACCCCTAATGAATCAGGTTTTCCCCATTTACGTCTGTTACTGGAGCTCCGATATTGATTCCTCAGCAATTGATGTACAAGCAGAGAGTAGGAGAAACTCTAATTAATAACCAGTACATACGTAATCTGTGTGAATGGATGTTCCAAATTGATGTACTCAACAACGGAAAAGTATATATCCATGACAGTCACAAAACATTTATACCAAAAGGTTTATCTTCCTGTGAAAAAGTATGGCTCAGAGTTGATCGAGTTAGGAAACCATTAAAAGCACCGTACTCAGGTCCTTATAAAGTTTTGACTCGATTAGATAAGCATTATCAGATCGATATGAATAACAGTACTCATACACACGTATCAATAGATAGATTAAAGCCGTACATAAAACCTACTAGCACTAATAAAATCAGACCAACTGAGAAATGACGGTACTACTAATGATTTTTTTTTTTTTTTTACATGGGGGTCACCACTTATCAAGGCCCAAAGGCCACTCGGGGATAAGGGTTATTGCGTGTACAGTAATTAATGAGATAGTATTGTAGTGATCATTAGTATTGGGGGTTTTGATAGAGTGTCTTACTTAAGGGGGCGGTTTGTCAGGAGTTTGTTTATGTTGGACTTGAAGACGTCCAAGTTGTAGTCAGGTGGGAAACAGGCAAGCGGCAGAGAGTTCCACTAGCTTGCAGTTCTAAGAAAAAAGCTTTGCTCATGGAATCTACGTTTAGATTTAGGCACAGATAGAGAGTGGGGAAAATTATTGACAGTAGTTTCAGCCAGACGGGTGTTTCTCGTGAAAGATTAGCGAGGGGGGATGAGGAATTGGAGCTCAGACGAGCACCTACCATGGAAATAACGATAAAATAAAGACAGGCTCGCAACGTCTCTTCTGTGGGAGAGAGGTTGCAGGGAAGAGAAAAGGACATCCCCCACTAAACCACGTGTAAGGTTTGCGTTTTAAACAAGCTGGTTTTCTAATCTGACAGCGTGTCGCCGTGAACGAGTGTAAACAAATAATGGCGATTCGCCTGTCCTTTTATAAGGGGGATAACTCCACATATGCAAAGTCTGAGCGAAAGGGAGATAACTCCTTTCTGGCCTCTACATGCCCCTCCCCCTCGTGACCACAAAAGCAAGTTGTTGTGGTCATCTTTTATGTGGAGAAATACTCGTGCGATTTCCCCCGCATTTGCGGCGACAAACCCCTTGGGGCTCTCGTCCTCCGACTTGATGGTTCCCTTAACGGAGGAGGACTGTATTTTTGGGTATCTCCTCCCATGGTATCTTCCATTTCCATTTCTTCCTCATGCTTGCTTGGGGATTCCGTGTCGGCGTGTTGTTCCACCTCCATTGCCTCCTCCGGAGGTTGTGCCTGTGGGGTCTCCACATTTATAGGTGGGTTCGGGATTTCCTGTCTGATGTTATGAGGGCCATCCACTACCGGGTGTATTCTGCGGAGAAACCGACGGTTGCGCAATGTCACTCGATTGCTTCCATCGACCCGGACTTGGTACTGTCGGTACCCCTGGGTCTCCACGATTCTCCCCGTCTTTGTCCATCGACGTGGGTGGTTCCCGTCCTGGAGTTCCCAGAGTGGGTGACAATGTTGGTTGTAATACTGCTCGTTCCTCATGTGTCTTTTGGCCATTGTCACTTCCCTTAGTTTGCCTATTTCTGTCCACTGTTTTCGAACCTGGTATTTGTCCCGCAGGACAGGAAGGTGGTCTTTAATGACCCGACCATACAGCATCATGACTGGGGACATATCCAGATCTTGGACAGGCGTGTTCCTATCAGTCAGTAGTGCTCGGGCCGCCTGATCATGGCACAGGCGTCCATAACTGTCCGTATTGTCCGCCAGTATACGTCTCGCGGTTTTGACGGCTAACTCTGCGCGGCCGTTGCCTTGGGCATAATGCGCTGATGAGGTACGTTTTCGTATGCCCCAATTCCTCAAAAAGGAGTCATATTCCTGGGATTCAAATGGTGGTCCACCATCCGACGAAATTTTTTCCGGTACGCCGTAGGTACAGAACCAAGTCCTCAAGGTATCACACACCGTCTTGGCTCTTCCCGACGTCATTAGGGCCACTTCAACCCATCCCGTATACCTGTCTGCATATACCATAAAGTGTCTACCCTGCATCTGGAAGAAGTCAACCACCACTTGTTGGAATGGAAATTCCGGGTCTGCTGGAGACATCAAGGGTTCCCTGGGCTGAGATGGTGCGATTTCATTGCACGTGCCAGAATAGTCGTGGTCTCGCATTCACCAGCATTCCGTTCACACCCTGATGAGCGGAATGAAGAGATTCCAATACCTCTGCGCGGAGTTGTCGAAGTATTAGGATTTTGTTCCCCTTGATGATTACTCCTTCCAGGCAATATAACTCCTCACGCATAGGCCAGAAGACTCGAACTACGGTTGGAATATTGTTACGTGACTGGGGGAAGCCATTTTGAATCAGTTCTTTCAAAGTCCTGCATTCTTCGTCTGTGGCTGCCGCAGCCACAATCCTTCCCCATGTGATGGCTCTTATCATTCTCGTACATCGATGTGAGGGCGGCTTTGACTGCGGTGTCAATGGATTGGTCCTGGTCTCTTGGTGGGGTGCCCGCTGGGTACCGAGATGCACAGTGAGGGGCCAAGTTGAGCTTCCCCGGTCGATGTTTCATCTGGAACCTATACATGTGACTTTTCCTTGAAGTTTAACAGGCGTGGGTTTTTTATATTCTCCAGGGCTTGGTCTGAAAATATCTTTATGAACGGTAAGTGATCCACTGTAATCACCAAGTCTGGGCATCCGAGTATGAACATGCGGCATGATTCCAACCCATAGATCAGAGCCAAGGCTTCACCTTCCACTGGTGCATATCGTGATTCCGCGTCGTTGGTAAAACGGGATCCCGCCAGGATGAGTTTCCAATGGGCATCCCCACAACTCATGTTTAATTCCCCCTCACATCTACAGTGCTTTTGAAACAGAAAATACGATATCCCTGTTTTGCTGTAGTCTGTCGCGAGTCCTGTTGCTCTGTTCATTTCGAATGTTTGGATGCCTTTTTCAATTCTTTTCACTATTATTTTTTTCGATTCTTGGAATATCTGTTCCAATGTCTCATCCCAATAAAATTTCCTGTCCTTTGTTTTCAGCAACTCTCGGAATGGGGCCATAACTTCCGCTTGTGAGAATGCATAGGAGACTTGGTTTACGAGTCCGAACCAGGACCTAACCCCAGTAATATTTGTCGGGGTGGGGAAGCTCAGGATGGCTTCAGTTATTCTTCTTGTGGGTTTGACCCCGTTCGCTGTTACTTGAAACCCTGCGAACTCCACTTCCATGTCAGCAAAGTGAAACTTGTCTGGGTTAAACACAATCCCTCTATCGGCGCAGTGGTTTATATATTCAATTGTGTGCCAGAATGAGGATTCCATTGAGTTGTCCCACAGGAGACTGTCATCTATACACCGAGTTTTTCGAGCCATGTCCATGGTGATATCATAAAATCGACGGGTGTAGCCATCTCCTGATCCATGGAATCCTTGAGGGGCTCGACAGTATCTGTATCGACCCCATTCAGTGATGAACGTGGTGGCGTTTCGTGCACTGGAGACAGCGGTAAACTGTAGTAACCATTCCACGCATCGAGTACAGTCTTCCTGGTATGTGCAGGTATTACCAAGACCTGATTGAATGGGGACGAAGTGTGGTGCGTCTCCCTCATGGTCGCCTCGTTCAACTTTTGTAAGTCCGCCTTAGGGACCCATCCTTTTTTGGTGTGACCACCATTCTCGAGCACCAAGTAGTTGGTGTGCCTACAGGTACGGGTTCGATTATCCCCAGTTCCACGTCACGGTCTATATCTAACAATGATGGGGGACAGGTATTGGTGTGTGGATTGCCGTCGGTGTTGCATCTGGGAGGAATTTTATTTCTAAGGGTTTACCCTTCATTACTTGGAGTGGTTGGTGTGGACAGGTATTGAATGCACTGGCCTTGAAATGTTCCTTTAGCCATTGCTCCAATTTTTCTCTGTTAATGTCGGTTGGCTCCAATGGGATTGCTGCTGGTTTCTTCGGAGCCGGTGCTCTGCGCGGGCACCCGCAAGGGGCCGTCTCTTCTGTTTCCGCTGAGCTGCTTTGCGATAATGATGTAGGAAAATTGGATGGCAATAATTTCAGCTCCTTAAGTGCCGTTTGTGATAAGTAGAGCCCGGATGTGTTGTCAGACATATACACTGCCTGTCGTGTTTCTCTTGATCCCACCTTAATATGTAAAAACAGGACCCCCTTGATGTGTAACTGGCTATTTGTTATACCCCTTATCCGATGGGTAGTTGGAACCAAGTACCCATTTGGGTACCCGAGGAGTCCTTGAATCTCGGGGCCAACAGAGCAAGTTTGGGCTCCTGTGTCCGCGAAGGCTTGGATGGCGTGGGTGCTCACTTTCATCGGCTTCTTTGGCACCCTTCCAAAGGTCGCATGGCACTTGTTCATTACAGTTACCTCTGCTGTAACTGAGGAGGGCGGTTCTGGGGCGCCCACCTGGAACTGTTTCCCATTCCACTCAAGGTGAGGAATGTTTGCCGGTTGTCTCTCATTGTGTCTGTGAGTAGGGGCTTTATCCGTGGTGCAAAACATGAACGACTCCCCACTTTTTATAGCCTCCGTTTTGGATCTATTAATTTTCCGGCACACCTTTTTAATGTGCCCTACTATTCCACAAAAGTGGCACTTGAGTCCCACTGCTGGGCAATCTTTCCGGTTCATCGATCCACCTCGGTGTGATGTTTTTCCGCAACCGTTGCAAGGTTTGGTGTCCCGTGGGGTCGACAGGGCCTTTGCCTCATGCATTTGTTGTACTTGATTCGACCTTTGTACCCCAGACATCTCGAGAGGTTGTGTGGTATCGGAAAAGTGTGGAGTTGCCTCGTCTGTTGCCTCCGGTCAAACCAACCGTGAAAACTTTAGATCCAAGGTAGGAAGTGTAGCTGCTTCTGCCAGTACCCTTCTCTGGTGTTCGATATTTCTAAACCCTGCCATCATTTGCCCGGCAACCATATCATCTGAGTAATTAACCTGCTGCCGGCAAGTGGGTTCGTTCGGACACTGAATACGAAATTCACAAAATTTCGCCTGGCCACGTAACCTCGATAAAAAATGGGTCACTAACTCACCCTCATTTTGCTTCATGGAGTGAAACGTTTGTCGGTGGACTTCCTTGTGTAAGCCTCAAACGGCCACCAGTCGTATTTGATGAAGAAGGTACTCCTCTGCCGCATTGTTGAGTCGTTTTGATCCAATGAGCTCAAACAGTAACCTGTTCGTTTCCGGTGTGCATGCTTCTCGCAGTTCGTTTCGAATTGCAGCTGGATTTTTGAGTCTGCACATCTCCTTGTACCGTGACCAGGTGTCTAAAAAGAGTGCCCATTCGCTATCTGTTGAGTCCAGACCTATAGAAGGTCGCTGCATTCTTTTTGTTTGCGACGTGTTCGCTCGTCCGTGTAAGATGTCCTTCCGTAATTCTTTGTTTTCTTTTTGTAACTCGACTAGTTGACGTAATAAGAGAACGTTTTCTTGTTCCATAGTGTAACGATATCTTTAGTTCAATGCTGCAATATAAGTATTTCACGTTTTAAAGTGACAATATGTTCATAGCGCCATGTAAGGTTTGCGTTTTAAGCAAGCTGGTTTTCTAATCTGACAGCGTGTCGCCGTGAACGAGTGTAAACAAATAATGGCGATTCGCCTGTCCTTTTATAAGGGGGATAACTCCACATATGCAAAGTCTGAGCGAAAGGGAGATAACTCCTTTCTGGCCTCTACACCACGAAGTCTATTTTGTACTCTGTCAAGACAGGATAGGCTATTTTTAGCAGCTCCTGCCCAGATGTGGCATCAGTACTCCATCCTTGGACGTACTTGGCTTTTATACAAGTAGAGAATTGCATCAGTTGTGAGATATCTTCTGGAGTGGTAGAAGGGTCCCACCATTTTCCCAGCGTCCCTGGCAACAGATTTGATGTATGTGTTCCATTTCAGATCAGGAGTAAAGGTCAAGCCCAGAAGCATGAGGCCTTCCCAAGACGAGAGCCATTCATTTCAATTGATGCCAGATGGGGATCAGAGCGTTTATGATGTAAAGATAAAAGCTTGATTTTAGATGCATTAAAAGTAACAAGCCACCTCTTTCCCCATTGTACCACTTGCTCAAGATCAAAGGAGAGAGAATCAGAGAGAACTTGGTCGTTTACGGTCTTAGATGTGCTACCATAGATAGTAGTGTCATCAGCATAGATGCCTACGAATGATGTAAGGATGTGATTTGGAAGATCATTAATATAGATCAGGAAGAGAGTTGGGCCCAGGATAGACCCCTGAGGGACTCCAGCATTAATACTAAGAGCTTCTGATTTCTGCCCATCAGCCACTACTCTTATGAACCTATCAGAGAGAAATGATTTAATAATTGAGAAGACATTTCCAGCTATACTGTAGCTAGAGATCTTGTGAAGTAAACCTTTATGCCATACCCTATCAAAGGCCTTTGATATGTCAAGAGCAATAATTGCCATAGAAAGGTAGCCTCCATCGAGAGATTTGCTAATCCTATGAGATATAACTGTAAGCACATCTGCTGTAGATCTAGCAGAATGGAAACCATATTGTGTGTCACTAAGAAGGTTATTGTTGCTGAGATGGTTGATTACTTCTCTATTTAACACAGATTCCAGCAACTTACTCATGATGCACAGGAGACTTATTGGCCTGTACTGTGAGGGAGATGAGTGATCACCTGAATTCTTAAATACGGGGCATACTGATGAGATTTTCCAGGGTGACAGGAAGCAATTCTCCTTAAGACAACATTTAAACAGTTTTATAAGGATAGGCGTAAGTTCTGGTTGAAGTCTTTTGAGTACTATAATTGGAATACTGTCAGGGCCGGTTGCTTTACTGGAATCAAGGTTTTTGATTAGCTTGACAACATCACGTACAGATATTTGTATATCTTATAGCATGTTTTCTGATACAGGAGGAAATATTGGAGGTTGGCAGCCTTGGTCGCAAAGGTTAGAATTAACTTTCCTGAACTTGATGATGAGTTCGATTTAGTAAGAAATCCATTCAAATTGCCAGTGAAAGAGTTCCAGATGATTGCCAAGATAAATTCCTTGAGCTAAAAACTCATTCGAAAGCAAGAGATATGTTTGATGAAAAATCAATAACAGAATTTTAGCCCCTGATGTGCGAATCCTACCCAAAAGTGTTGGAAATAGCATTGCTTCCATTTGTATCGATATATCTTTGTGAGTCAGGCTTTTTTTTCTTTTTTTTTTTTACACATAGATCACCACTTATCAAGGCCCGGAAGCCACTCAGGGATAAGGGTTATTGCAAGTACATTACGTTAGTGAGGAGATTTGATGAAGTGTTTACTTAAGGGGGCGGTTCATTAGGAATTTGTTAACATTAGACTTAAAGACATCCAAGTTGTAGTCCGGAGGGAAGCAGGCAGACAGAACAGAGTTCCACAGGCGTGCAGTTCTAAGAAAGAAGCTTTGTTCATGAAATCCGCGTTTTGATTTAGGCACAGATATAGAGTGGGGGAAATTTTTCACAGTGGATTCAGCTAGACGGGTGTTTTTCGTGAAAGATTGGCGAGGGGGGACCAGGGATTGGAGTTCAGACGAGCACCTGCCATGAAAATAACGATAAAACAAGGATAGGCTTGCAACGTCTCTTCTGTAGGAGAGGGGTTGCAGGGTAGAGAAAAGGGCATCCCCCACTAAACCACGAAGTCTATTTTGTACTCTGTCAAGGCATGATAGGCTGCTTTTGGCAGCTCCTGCCCAGATATGGCAACAGTATTCCATCCTTGGACGTACTTGGCTTTTATATAGATAGAGAATTGCATCAGTAGTGAGATATCTTCTGGAGCGGTAGAAGGATCCCACCATCTTTCCAGCGACGTTGGCAACAGACTTGATGTACGTGTTCCATTTCAGATCAGGAGTAAAGGTCAAACCCAGAAGCTTGTCAAAACACGGGGCCTCACCCAGACGAGAGCCATCCATCACAATTGATGCCAGCTGGGGATCAGAGCGTTGATGATGTAAGGATAGGAGTTTGGTTTTGGATGCATTAAAGGTAACTAGCCACATCTTCCCCCACTGAACCACGCGCTCGAGATCAGAGGAGAGAGAATCAGAGAGAACTTTGTCATTTACAGCCTTTGATGTGTTGCCATAGATGGTCGTGTCATCAGCATAGATGTCAACGAATGATTTAAGTATGTGTTTAGGGAGGTCATTGATGTAGATCAGGAAGAGAGTTGGGCCCAGGATTGACCCCTGAGGGACTCCAGCATTTATATTGCAGGCCTCCGATTTTTGACCATCTACCACTACTCTTATGAGCCTATCGGAGAGAAATGATTTAATGATTGAGAAAACATTTCCAGTTATACCGTAGCTGGAAATCTTGTGAAGTAGACCCTTATGCCATACTCTATCGAAGGCCTTTGATATGTCAAGAGCAATTGCCCTAGAAAGGAAGCCTTTGTCAAGAGATTCACTAATCCTGTGGGATATAGCTGTAAGCACATCTGCGGTAGACCTTGCAGAGCGGAAACCATATTGTGTGTCACTAAGAAGGTTATTCCTGCTGAGGTGGTTGACTATTTCTCTATTTAGTATGGATTCCAGCAACTTACTCATAACACAGAGAAGACTTATTGGTCTGCACTGAGAGGGAGATGACTTATCACCTGAATTCTTAAATACAGGGCAAACTGATGAGGTCTTCCAGGGGGTCGGAAAGCACTTCTCCTTAAGGCAGCGCTTAAATAGTTTCGTAAGTATGGGAGCAAGTTCTGGTTGAAGCTTTTTTAACACTATAATTGGGATGCCATCAGGGCCAGTTGCTTTACTGGAATCTAGGTTTTTTATTAGCTTGGCGACCTCATGCACGGATATTTGTATGTTACCTAGCTTGTTCTGTGTTATAGGAGGAAATATGGGGAGTTGATGGCCTTCGTCGCATAGGGTAGAATTAGCTGCAAAGTTCTTTGCAAATAGTTTGGCCTTGTCTGACGTTGACGAGATGACCTCTGGTCCATTGATAATGGTTGGGATAGAACGCACACTTCTGTTCAGGATCCTATTTGTTATTTGCCAAAACTGGTGGGAACCAAGCCGCTGATCAGCTACCTTGGATTTAACAGACTGGGCATATAGCTCTCTTGCATTTTTTATTACTCTTTTACAGTGGTTGCTGGCAGTCCTGAATGCAGCTTTAGTCTCAGTGCATCTATTATGTTGGTAGCTATGGAAAAAGTGATTTCTGTGCGCGATAGCAGCAGCACATTCAGGGGAGAACCATGGCTGGCTGTTAGGTTTTTGTTGGAATTTTTTAGATGGTATGAATTGGTCTATGCCTACAATTAACCATTCGGTCAGATCTGATACTATAGAGGACACTTCCTTTTTAAACATGGTAAATCAGATATGAATGTACGGAAGCTATCCCAGTCAGCCATAGAGTATCGGTATACAGTACGGTGGAGGGGTACGTCTGGGGGCTTCTTACATTTCGTTTTTATCTTAACTGATACGACGGAGTGGTCGGAGGATCCTAGAGGAGAATGAACGGTACATGAACATAGCTCAGGGGACGTTGAGAGAAAAAGGTCTAAGAGGCTTGCATATTGATTGGGTGTATCGGGCACACGGGTGGGTTCGCAAACAATCTGAGTGAAGTCAAATTAAAACAAAGCAACGCAGTAGATTAGAGGTAGAAAACGACCTGTGTTGTGCCCTGTCAAGCACTCCTCCAAATATTTCAGAATTTGCCAAAGCAAAACAATCATAGTTTTTGTCATTTGATGAATCGTAATCTTCTGAATTAAATTGATTATAGATTTTAATTTCTTGTTATTTTACTTATCTTTTTAAATTGCATTAGTTTCATTTTTGTTTTTTAAGTAATTCATTATGAATAAAAAATAAATTCTGCTTTTATTTCTATTTTGTATATCCATCAATATTTTCAATTTGCATTTAATTTATAAAACTCAATTATAAACATAAGCCATGTATAAAGTTGTGAATGTATATATACAAATTAGGAAAAATAAAAGTTTTTTGTAATATTTGCATATTATTTAGAATGACTTTTTGAAAAACATTTTTTGGAAATGAGGGGGTGAATGAACCTTTGACAAATGGTAAAAGGGGTGCATGGGTCAAGCAAGCCTTGATATAGAGTAAAAATTACAATGAATTTGTTGTGGTTTCAAATCACCACCTCCATTTTTTTTTCTCCTTCTTTCTTCGCCCCCACTCCTTCTCTTACTGGCTAAACATGAGTGAAACGTTCGCCAAACACGAGTGAAACATTCACCAAACACGAGTGCATTCACCACCTACGAGTGAAACATGCGGCTAAGCATGAGTGAAACGCACGAACATATATCAACAAAACACCAACAGGCGATTTAATTTTTTACCCTTTAGACGAAACTAGCGAGGGGTACCCGGCGTTGCCCAGGTGTTTGGAGGTAGGGGGGGGTAAAAAAAAAGTAAGTATGAGGATCGAACCCGTACTGTTGAGGTAAAGTTGTGAAAAAAAAAAATGTGCAACATTAACCATTGCCCCACCACAACATGCTAACAGAAACGCGTTTGAATTTATTAATTACTTGGATTTAGCAGGTGCACATTTTAATGAGTTAATGAGGTCAAATTTGACTGCGGGATTTCATTTAATGCTGAACACGTTTTTTTTCCCCCAAGATGTTATAGGAAAAAGACTAACCCACATGCGGTGAGTGACAAATCTTGAATATTTATCTTCCCAAAAGCGAGCAAATAAAATAGACAGGCGAGCTTCGTTGTTAACTATGAGATATTACGATTTATATGTGATATAAAAAGTTTTAAAAAGTTGTGAGAAAAAAAAGCGAACACACATACATACATACATTTTCGCTTTTATATTTATAGATTAATTTAGATGGAATCAACAAACTCCCAATCTACTCTTGAGTGCATAAATTTTGTTCAAGAATTAAATAGAGTCGTTTGTTTGGTTTCATGGGAACCAACCTCACTAATATTACGCCGGCAAAATGAATACAGCTCATTCTGGCCAAGCCGGGGAACTCGCCCAGAGAGCAACGACTGATGCTACCAGTCACGTTATACGAACCCACCAGCAGCAGGAGCAGCCATTCTGAGCAGCAGTTCAAACAGCCCTTATCAGGGCTAATACGCTTTTTCACAAATGCGATTCACCACTGCTTGCTTCTTGAGATCCACTGGCAGCGAACTTCACTTCCAGTCTCCAGTGCTTCCGGCTCGCTCCAGCACCTCCAGCTCACTCCTGCAGCTTTCCAGCACTTGGTGTCTCCTGCCACCTTGCTCGCATTGGCTCCCTGCTGGTCGTCCGTTCCTTAACACTGATCCCTCCATTCTCAGTGTTGTCCGTTTCCAAACACTGATCCCTCCATTCTCAGTGTTGTCCGTTCTCAGGGTCGTCCGTTCATTAACACTGATCCCTCCATTCTCAGTGTTGTCCATTCTCAGGATCGTCTGTTCCTTAACACTAATCCCTCTGTTCTCAGTGTTGTCCGTTTCCAAACACTGATCCCTCCATTCTCAGTGTTGTCCGTTCTCAGTGTCGTCCATTCCTAAACACTGATCCCTCCATTCTCAGTGTCGTCCATTCCTTAACACTGATGCCCTCATTCTCAGTGTTGTCCATTCCTTAACACTGATGCCCTCATTCTCAGTGTCGTCCATTCCTTAACACTGATGCCCTCATTCTCAGTGTTGTCCATTCCTAAACACTGATCACTCGGATCTCAGTATCGTCCATTCCTTAACACTGATCCTCCGTTCTCAGTGTTGCACGTTCCTTAACACTGACCCCTCTGTCTCAGTGTCCACCATCCGTTCCGGATCGCCTTGACGTCCAGCTGATCATTCAAGACCCAGCGAGCAACCCTGAACCACGCTACGTCTAGAGTACCTGTTCCCGACCTTAGCCTCCAGTGACGTGCGGCATTTCAGGCGACCAGCAACCAGATCCAATGATTGATTTTTTTGCTTCCTTTAAAAAAATAAAAGGTGAACCCTCACCTTTAACCAAACAACCCGTGTCTGTCATTCTTCTTTGCCATTTTGCTGTTTACCGTTTGCCTGTGTCTACCTTGTTAGCTTTTGGGTCGATTGTCCCCGGGCGACCGGCCCTGCAATAAGTGGTAACCCTGATGTGATTTTTGACACGGGCAAACAGCTGGCAGAGAAGATGGCGGAAAGCACCGAAGAACCTGAAATCAACTCATCAGCTCCCCTCATCCAACTTCCACCATATAATCCAGTGAACACCAGGAGTTAGTTTATTCAACGTGATGCGATATTCGCATCCAGGAGAGTCACACGCCAGGACACCAAATATGCCTCGCTGGTACAGGCTCTACCTGCAACTGTCGTGAAAGAAGTGGAGGACATCATAATGAACACACCCGAACATCTCCTGTACTTCCACCTCAAAGATGCCATCCTCAAGCGGACAGGCCGCTCAGATGAAGATCTCATCAGAGACCTAATCTCTTATGTGTCTCTGGGCAACAGAACTCCATCCCAGCTCTTGCGGGTTATGAAGAGTCACCTCGGAAACAACATCATGGCCGAGCCTATCCTCCGAGGCCTATGGATAGATTGGTTGCCCTCAAAGATCACCCAAGTCTTGGCCCTGGTTCCTATAGAAACTCCCCTGGAAGTGTTGGCCGATTCGGCAGACAAGGTTTATTCCCGGGGCCACGAAAGAGTCCACCAAATAGACAACAGCCACGAACGAGTGGATGACGCCCATGAAAGAGTCCAACAAGTGGAAAGGACCCACCGAAGAGACCACCAAGGCGACAACAGCCCACAAAATCCTGCACAGTATTTTGAAGAAGAGATGCCTCAGATGAGAGCTGAACTCCAAGAACTAAAACTTGCCTTACTCCAGAGACGACGAAGCCCAGACGCCCATGCTCGTGGTCGAAGCCCAGCCCCATGCACACGTTATAGAAGCTGTACCCGTAGTTCGAGTCAGAGACGGAGCTATAACCCTAACGAATGCTGGTACCACCAACGTTTCGGGGACCAAGCTCGCAAGTGTCAACCTCCCTGCATGCACCAAAGGACACAGGGAAATGAATAAACCAGCAGGCAACGGCGACGACCTCTGCTGGTACACACATGCACAGTCGTCTTTTTTATGTGTGGGACCATAACAATGGTCTAAGATTCTTAGTTGACACCGGTGCAGCCATTAGCGTTATACCACCCACCAACATGTCAACTCTAAGACCCGCCCCATTTCAACTTCAGGCAGCAAACGGTTCCATTATAGAAACCTATGGGAACCAAGAATTAACACTAAACATTAACCTCAGGCGTGACTTCAAGTGGTCATTCACCATGGCAAATGTCAAGACTCCTTTGCTCGGTGCTGATTTCCTGGCACACTACAACTTGACTGTCTACATGAAAACAAAGACCTGTAGCAGACACAAATAGACCCCTTTTCTTCTCGCGCATTCGCTTCCTCTGAGTGAGTGATGCGGCCTTAAACTGTCCAATCTGAGGACTTGCACATGAATACGAATTAACCCCTAGGAACCAGACAGCTTCCAGTCCCAGAAGAAAACTCTCGCTCTTACGCTACCAGCCTTCGACGGTGCTAGACGTCTGTTTGCTTCGCTGCCCTACTAAAGGTATTGACGACAGCCACTGGCTGTAACTACCTCGTAAGGCAGTGGAGACCCGACTCTACTTTCTTCCTTCCTTTCTTTCTAAAGTACGCTTTGTGAATAAACCTTTCCCTTGTTAAGTTGAAGAAGTTGTTTGTCATTTGTTCATAGAATTGTGTTATTTTATTTTATTAGGGAAATTCCCTAAAGACCCTATCCGACAACACCACATCTCTCAAGGTTACAGTGACCCCATCAAGCTGGAACTCAACCAGGATTAGTGTAGCAACACAACACGACCCACTCTATGCAGAAATCCTGTACAAGGACATCACTCAGCCTATTAAGCCTACCGAGATGGGAGAACATCAGACCCAGCACAACATAAAGACCACTGGACAACCTGCATTCACACGGCCACGACGACTCCCCTCACACAAGTTGGCATATGCCAAGAAGGCTTTCAAAGAGATGTTGGCGGACAACACCATCCATCCCTCAGACAGTCCATATGCCTCACCACTACATTTGGTATCCAAGCCTGATGGGGAGTTCAGAGTCTGCATGGACTACCAAAAACTAAATGCGTCCACGGTGCCTGACAAGTATCCAGTTCCACATATACACGACTTTGCATCAGGCCTGCAGGGGGCTTGTATCTTTTCAAAGATCGACCTGACCAAGGCATATTACCAGGTACCAGTTGCCCCAGAGGACATTCATAAGACAGCCATTACAACCCCTTTCGGACTGTTCGAATTCCTAAAAATGCCCTTTGGACTACGTAACACAGCCCAGACTTTCCAAAGACTTATGGACGAAGTTCTTTGTGGCCTGCCATATGTCTACGCCTACATAAACGACATCTTGGTGGCCAGCAGAGATGTGGATGCCCATGCAAAACACCTGGAAGAAGTGTTTCACCTTCTGAAACACTACGGGCTCCAAATCAACCCAGATAAGTGTGAATTCGGAGCACAGCACATAGACTTCCTCAGACACCATACCGATGCTCATGGGATCACTCCACTTCCGGCTAAAATAGAGGCGATACAGGATTTTCTCATGCTGACATCCATAAAACAACTACGGCGTTTCTTGGGCATGGTAAAATTTTACCGCAGATTTATTCCCAGATGTTCAAGCCTCCTCACCCTTCTAACAAATCTCCTCCAGAGAAAAAACAAATCCGTCACTCTGGAGGGGGACCAAGAAAAGGCTTTTAATGCAGCAAAACTGTTTTAGCTAACTTCACGAAGTTGGCACACCTGAACAAGGACACCCGGACGCACATATACCTCACTACAGATGCGTCAGATACCGAAGTGGGAGCTGTTGTGGAACAGGAGAGTGAAACCTATAGCCTTTTTCTCTGCTAAACTTTCACCGGCTCAGTCAAGATATAACACCTTCTCCAAACAGCTTCTAGCAATCTACCTCGCTATCAAGCACTTCCGCCACCTACTCGAGGGCTGCAGTTTTACTGTTTTAACCGACCACAAACCCCTGACAACTTCTCTGTCTAACAACTCAGACAAATATTCTGCCCGTGAGATCAGGCACCTGGACTACATCTCCCAGTTTACCTCTGACATTCAATATGCCAAAGGTAAGAATAACACTGTTGCTGATGCCTTGTCCAGATTCAATATCAACGCCATGGAAAGCAGCCCGCTTACCCAGGACCTGATAGCAGAGCCACAGGACTCCGATGCAACCCTCCCAAATGCGTTGCCAAACACATCCCTGCAGTTAAAGGAATTCCCGGCCCCTTTCAGTAGCAGAACCATATACTGCGACACCAAACTGAGCCATCCCAGACCTTATATATCTCCACCACTCCGGAGGCAGATCTTCAACCATCTCCATGAAATGTCACACCCCAGCAAATAGGCCACAGGAAAACTTATCGCCAACCGCTTTGTGTGGCCTCATATGAACTCTGACATCCGTAATTGGGTGTCAACGTGTCTTGAGTGCCAAAAATGCAAGGTACACAGACACACAAAATCCTCACCAGGCACATTCACAGTCCCGATCCTCGCTTCAGTCACATTCATATTGACATAGTCAGACCTCTTCCAATGTGCCAGAATTACCAGTACCTCCTCACTGTTGTGGACCGTTTCTCCAGGTGGTCAGTGGCAGTCCTCATCAGAGACACCTCGGCTAACACAGTAGCAAAGGCCGTCCTTCAAAAGTGGATTGCGGTATTTGGCGTGCCCGGCATCATCACCATAGACCGCAGTGCACAGTTTCAGTCCCTACTCTTCTAGGAGTTCACCCAACTACTTGGCACCAAGCACATAAAGACTACAGCATATCACCCTTGCACCAACGGCCTCGTGGAAAGATTCCACCGGACACTGAAGGCTTCTCTGACCACAAGACACCCCACCAGCAACTGGGTGGACAAGTTACCTTTGATTCTCTTGTCAATCCGAAACTCACTGAAAGAGGACCTAGGTTGTTCCCCAGCAGAAGTAGTCTTCGGCACGGCACTTTCTCTACCCAACCAATACTTTGAGGACACCACGCCCAACCTTACTTTGGCAAGCCCCTTCACTCAAGAACTACGCCATAAAATGTCCCAACTCCAGTACTCACCACTCAGGCAACTATCATCGCAAACCATCCACGCCCCTCGCCAGCTGCAAGACTGTGAATATATCTTTGTACGAAATGATGCAATAAAGAGACCACTAACATCAACATACCAGGGTCCATTTAAAGTTTTGCAGCATACCGAGAAATACCTGACCATCAACCGAGGAAATCGGACTGACACCATTTCCATCGACAGCTTTCCTGGAAACAGCATCACAAGGGACGGAACCCATCTTAACTCACCTAGACGCCGAACCAGCCCCAACAACAACACAATCACAACCAGCCCGCCAGGAGACAGACCAAAGTCCAGAAGTGTCCAACCCTCCAACCAGACACACCAGGCGTGGAAGAAAGGTTACCTTCCCAAGTAGATATAAGACATATATCTACTACTAGTGGATTATACCCAAGTATCCAGGGAGAGGGCATTTTCGCAAAACATCATAGATATACATCCCCTTACTGGGACTATGTCATATTTTTAATTGAGTATGATCAATTATCCAGGGAGAGGGCCTTGTCGCGGTTTCAAATCACTGCCTCCATTTTTTTTTTCTCCTTCTTTCTTTCTTCGCCCCCGCTCCTTCTCTTACTGGCTAAACACGAGTGAAACGTTCGCCAAACACTTATGAAACCTCACTAATATTACGCCGGCAAAATGAATACAGCTCATTCTGGCCAAGTCGGGGAACTCGCCCAGGGAGCAACGACTGATGCTACCAGTCACGTTGTCCGAACCCACCAGCAGCAGGAGCAGCCATTCTGAGCAGCAGTTCAAACAGCCCTTATCAGGGCTAATACGCTTTTTCACAAATGCGATTCACCACTGCTTGCATCTTGAGATCCACTGGCAGCAAACTTCACTTCCCGTCTCCAGTGCTCCCGGCTCGCTCCAGCGCCCCCAGCTCACTCCTGCAGCTTTCCAGCCCTTAGTGCCTCTCAGCTCGCTCCAGCACCTCTAGATCACTCCTGCAGCTTTCCAGCACTTGGTGTCTCCTGCAGCCTCACCTGCCACCTTGCTCGCACATGACTCGCTGCCGGTCGTCTGTTCCTTAACACTGATCCCTCCATTCTCAGTGTTGTCCATTCCTTAACACTGATCCCTCCATTCTCAGCGTTGTCCATTCCTTAACACTGATCCCTCTGTTCTCAGCGTTGTCCATTCCCAGGGTCGTTCATTCCTTAACACTGATCCCTCCGTTCTCAGTGTTGTCCGTTTCTAAACACTGATCCTTCCATTCTCAGTGTTGTCCGTTCTCAGTGTCATCCGTTCCTTAACACTGATCCCTCCGTTCTCAGTGTTGTCGATTCTCAGTGTTGTCCGTTCCTAAACACTGATCCCTCCGTTCTCAGTGTTGTCCGTTCTCAGGGTCGTACGTTCCTTAACACTGATCCCTCCATTCTCAGTGTTGTCCGTTCCTAAACACTGATCCCTTCGTTCTCAGTGTCGTCCATTCCTTAACATTGATCCCTCCGTTCTCAGTGTCGTCCGTTCCTTAACACTGATCCTCCGTTCTCAGTGTTGAACGTTCCTTAACACTGACCCCTCTGTCTCAGTGTCCACCATCCGTTCCGGACCGCCTTGACGTCCAGCTGATCATTCCAGACCCAGCGAGCAACCCTGAACCACGCTACGTCTAGAGTACCTGTTCTCGACCTTAACCTCCAGTGACGTGCAGCCTTCCAGGCGACCAGCAACCAGATCCAACTATTAATTTTTTTGCTTCCTTTAAAAAAATAAAAGGCGAACCTTCGCCTTTAACCAAACAACCCATGTCTGTCATTCTTCTTTGCCATTTTGCTGTTTACCATTTGCCTTTGTCACCTTGGGTCGATTTTCCCCGGATGACTGGCCCTGAAACAAATTAATTTCATTTTACTAGTTTTTACTTGTATTTTTTGTTATGGGTGTTGACAATTAGTGTCATACCTACCCTGTAGACATGATTCCACAAAGAATCCCCTTACATCCAAGTGATAAATGCCTGTATACTTTGTTCGATTGGAAAAAATAAATAACTGACTTATTGAAATGCTTTTTGATACTTGAAAGTCATAGAAATTTACACTAATTTCATTTTGATTTTTCTAGGGTTACAATCAGGATTCGGTTCTGCAGTTCGGGAAGGAGTGAGTCGCTTGCTCGACAACAGCATGTTTCTGCCCTCTTCTTTTCCAATCGCCCACACCTGGCCTCTCGCCACCAATTTCACACCGCACAATCTGAACATCATCAATACAAAATTCTTTTCAAGAGATGTTCACGACTCTTTTCTTTTTGCAACCTCCATGG
The DNA here is from genome assembly GCF_053919585.1 of Euprymna scolopes. Taxonomy (NCBI): domain Eukaryota; kingdom Metazoa; phylum Mollusca; class Cephalopoda; order Sepiida; family Sepiolidae; genus Euprymna; species Euprymna scolopes. The sequence continues at coordinate 96,725,536 of NC_136485.1, forward strand.
AATTTTTCCCAGCTTTATATCCTCCTATCTAGAAAAAAAAGGAAGACAGGAAAAAAAAAATAGCTTCTCCCATCATGCCTTGCATTCCCAAGATGCCCTTTGTGAGCTAGCCATCCTTTCCTTCTTCTTTCCCAAAGAGCGATGCATATACACCCAGTACGTTTTTTTTTTTTTTTCTAACCAGATACCGCACATTTTGATTTTTATTGTACTTGTGCAGAAATTGAACCAGACGTAACTAACTGTCTGCTCAGCTTTTCTCAGAACGTGACGTCATGTGCTCGGGTTTGACTGTAATCTGATATAAGACGCTGATCAATGTGTGGCAAAGAAGCAGAGGATCTTTGGGGAAAATATTGGAAAAAAAAAAAAAAATCCATGGGATCAGTAGTGAGCTTTCTCAACAGTTATCTTTTCGATTTTATGTGGAGACAGAAATTTGGTAATGATTCTTTTGTTTCCATCTTAAACCATATATTGAAAAGCTACCTGGTTGGGCTGGTGAAGTTTCTTCCTTATCCATTGTCTCTTCTCATCTCACTTTAACATTGCCTGATGCGATCATAAAAGAATTTACCTAAGCTTAAGGGAATATCCCGGCTGTCTTAATTTAATTTAATAACATCAGTTGTCCAGCCCCACCCTACAAGAAAAAAAAATGTTAAGGAAAAGGAAAAAAAATTTTTTAAAGTTTACTTTACATTAGTTATAAAAATAAAGAATAGAATGGAAAAAAAATGTATAAAAAATACATAAAAAATTCTTTTTTTAAAATCCCTTGTTAAAAAAATATGAAAAAAAATGGTTGGTGAACCTGTGTACCCCCCCCCCATCTACGCTTTTTTTTCACCTTTTTTAACTTTTTCTTCAATGATTATTATAGATTAGACTTAACTACCATATCAGCAGAAAAAAAATTGGATAAAAATAAATTTAATGACTTTTAAGAAGGAGGGTTCACTTTCGCGTTATAACGTTCTTGCTCTCTGACTTACTGCTTCATGACTTACTGTACATCTCTTTACCAACGTGTCACGTGATTAATCATGGTGAGATTTCTTTAACTTCACTTACAAAAAAATGTTTAAAAAAACAATAAAAATAAAAAATAATAAAAATGTCCCCTATTGATCTTTTAATACAGGATGCTGGCAACAAGGAATGCTGCCACAAGAATTCAAAAATGTCATGATCATCCCAATCTATAAAAACAAAGGTGACCACAAAGACTGCATCAACTACTGAGGTATATCTTTGCTGACCATTGCTGGGAAAATAATAGCTTAAGTGGTCCAAGCTCGGCTAGCAAGACTTAGTGGAAAGGATTCAGGCATGAAAGACCTACAATAGATATGATCTTCAGTTTATGGCAGATTCAAGAAAAAGCCATTGAACAGTACTGGGAGCTCTACATAGTCTTTGTAGACTTCTGCAAAGCATTTGATACAGTTGACGAAAAATACTGTGGAAAGTCCTTAAAGTGTTTGGATGCCTCAATCACTTTGTGGGAATTATCAAACGATTTCACGAAGGAACAAAAGGGAGAGTTGTAGTAGGGAACCTAGAAAGCAAACTCTTGGAAGTAAACCACGGCATTAAACAAGGGTGTGTTATATAATAACACGAGCGTATGGAAGCAAGGAGAACAAACGAAGTAATTCAGTTCAAACCTTTATTGAGGGTCAAGGTGAATTGGTATACACGGTCTACTAGGCGTCAGGAAGGCCGGAATAGGGATCCAGGTGTTATGGTAAGTTGGAGTCCTCTGGTGGTAGGCCTCAAGGAACAAACAGTGATAGGTGACTAAGCACTTTTGAATCAACTGCTGTCGCCGAGAGGGGAGCTGCTGAAGAGAGGTGGAGTCCTCTGGTGGTAGGCCTCAGGGAACAAACAGTAATAGGTGACCAAGCACTTTTGAATCAACTGCTGTCGCCGAGAGGGGAGCTGCTGAAGAGAGGTGGAGTCCTCTGGTGGTAGGCCTCAGGGAACAAACAGTGATAGGTGACTAAGCACTTTTGAATCAACTGCTGTCGCCGAGAGGGGAGCTGCCGCTGCTGCTGCTGGAAAGAGTTGAGGGGAACGGCTGTGGCTGCTGCTGCTGCAAAGAGTTGGGGGGATCGGCTGTGGCTGCTGCTGCTGCTGGAAAGGGTTGAGGGGAACGGCTGTGGCTGCTGCTGCAAAGAGCTGAGGGGAACGGCTGTGGCTGCTGCTTCTGCGCTACTGGAAAGAGCTGAGGGGAACGGCTGTGGCTGCTGCTGCTGGAAAGAGTTGAGGGAAACGGCTGTGGCTGCTGCTGCTGCAAAGAGTTGAGGGGATCGGCTGTGGCTGCTGCTGCTGGAAAGAGTTGAGGGGAACGGCTGTGGCTGCTGCTGCTGCAAAGAGCTGAGGGGAACGGCTGTGGCTGCTGCTTCTGCGCTGCTGGAAAGAGCTGAGGGGAACGGCTGTGGCTGCTGCTGCTGCTGGAAAGGGCTGAAGAGAACTGGCGTTGCTGCTGCTGATACCGTCAGCGAGGCGATCCACTCTGGTTGGCAATCTGCCGGTAACTGACTTTTTTCTCTGACCGTCGGCTTATTTATACAGCGAGCGCAGACGTAGTAGGGGAAAAAATGGCTGTCGTATTTTTTATTTGTGTTAGTTTTCCGTAATTAACCACACCAGGGATTTGCTTATTTGGAGGTATATTCAGTTGTATATATCCCATCAAAGCTGTAAACATTGCGAATCAGCTTATGTAGGAATTACGTCGCGACTGTACTCCGTGACCTAACTATTTATGTTTGAAGTGCATGTGAGAGGGGTTATCAGGTGTATTATTAATATTTCTACTCCTAATTTAGTTGATGCCGTTAATGTGTTTTCCACCCGGATGATTTGCGGGTTATGCTGTTGATGTGGGTGTGGGAGTGGATATGTTTTGACACCCCGATGTGTGTTTAATCGTGGCCTTCGTTATAAAGATAATTTATATATATATAAAAATAAGTATTTTTAAATTTTATCTTTCTAGCTTTAAAAAAAAAGTTTTAAAATTTTATCAGCCAGCATAATTTATTTTTAAATATTGAAAAATTTCAGGAAAATTAATTTTTGCTAGATTTTTAAAACATGTGTGTCAACAGCTTAAAAAAATCGTCTCTTCAAAAGAACGTGTTTTAAAGAGTCGATGTTGTCTCGCATTTTCATTAGTTTTGTATGCTGTAAAAAAATTTTTTTTAATATTAGCAATTTATTTGAAGCTTCTTCTTTTGAATGGTAAAAAACTTAGGATGATAATATTAAATTAAATTATAGTTACATCGTGTTAAATACAGGGGGGGAGCACGTTAAAACTTACTTTGCTGAATGGAGATGGTGTAAAATCTTTTTTTTTACTGCATTATAATTCTTTATCTTTCGGAAATGAAAATACTGTCACTTTTGGTCCTTTACGATAATTTCCTCAGCAATTTGGAATGATACACCGTGAAGGCATTTTAATAAAAAAAGAAATATTACACTGACTTCAAGACGTTACGATATCCACGAGTGACTACCGGTGACAAGCAACTAAGGGACTATCCATGATGACGTCAGCAGATTAAATTATTTTTGCCCACCGGCCATCTTGTCTTTTAAGACGGTCTTGGTTTAATACGGCTCTGAACATTTTGCCGACAAGCAACATTTGTCTCCGCGCCACCATTGTTGTTCCATAGTTCCTCCTCGTCCCGTGCTTCGTTTATGTAACTGTGTGGGGATCTTGCGATATAACAATGCCCCCCCCCAGATCTCGATCACATTTACATGACGAAGTCTCTGAAGCGTGTAGGGAGTTGTCCTCTTGTTGTTCTGGCTGGTAATCCCCTGGGTTGACTGGCTTGTGAGGATGGCATCCGATTCTCGTCAGGATTGCATGTGGGGCCGTTCATGGGCTGCTGTTCGTCGGTGATACTGGGTGGGGGTGGGAGGTCTGTGATAGACAGGTGCGGTGGGTGTGGTGCTATTCGTCGGATGTGCGCCCGGTGTATCCAGGTTGTGATGCCGCTCTCATCTTGTACTTGATACATCATGCTGTTGGTTTTGGTGATAGTGAAGCTTCCTATCCATTGCATGTGTGTTGATTGGGCCGTGGCTGATTGAGGGTGGTGAAGTAGGACCTTGTCTCCTACTTGTAGCGAGTTCTTGTGGGAGAAGTGCTTTGCGCGGCTCTCCCTTTTGTGATCTGCTTCATCATTGGCCAGGGCGACATGGTGATGAACCTGTCTTAGCAGGGCATTGATTTGCATGCACCTGGGTCATCGCTCCTGGCTTCCTTTCTGTGGGGTGTTGGCAAGCCGATGCTAGGGTGGCGACCCGTGATTGTGAAATGCGGGGAGACACCGGTGGCCTTGTTGGTTGTGGCGTTCATGGATGACACAACCGATTCGAGAACATCTGTCCACTCACAATTCCTGTCTTTAAACAGCATGTAGATGGCGTTCTTCATTGTCCGGTGTTGTCTCTCTATGTTCCCTGAGCTCTGTGGGCGCCAAGGGCAATGCAGTTCCTGTGTGATGGCCATTTGTTTGCAGAACTGTCAATATACTTCCCCTGTGAAGTGTGCGCCTCGGTCGGAGGACACTATGCGTGGGATTTCCCTGTGTCGGAGGAAGAACTGGTACAGGCCACGGGCGGCATCAATGGCACGGTCTCTTGCACATGGTATAGCCATGAGGTGCCGGCTGAAGCTGTCCAGTATTGTGACTATATATATTTTTCCCTTTGAGTTGGGCATTGTGACAAAGTCTACAAAGATGAGTTCAAAAGGTCTCTTACCCCGCTTGCAGTGGCCCATGGGCCAGCGGGTGCGTCTACTATAATTTCCCTTGCATTTTACACATGTGATGCAGGAATCAGCATAAGCCTTGATGTCGTTGTTCTTGGATTCCCACCAGTAACTGGAGAGGAGTTCCGGCATCCGTGTTATGTGTGAGTGGTTGTTGGCGTTGTGTGCTTGATGGAGGTATTTGGGTCTAAGCTTGTATGGTACGACCAGCCTCGGGGAATGTTTGTGGTATCTTATCATTAGGACCGTGGTTCCCGGTTCTAAGAAGAATTGATGTAGCTTTCTCTTGAACAACTTAGCTCGGTGGTCATCGGGATCAATTTGTGGACCGTCCGGGTATGATGCTTGGAGTGCGTGTATGATTCCGGCCAGCGTCTCATCCTTCTGTTGTTCAGTTGCAATATCCAGGTGTTCACAGATTTGTTCAGCAGGAATGGAGGAGTAGGTGTGGTATGCGAAAAACGCGTCGCACATGCGTCTTTGTGTGTGGGCGTTCCGTGGTGTGTGCATCTTGGGAATAAGTTTCAGACTGTCGATGTCACCGATGCACCATGATGGGACATAGATGCGTAAGCTCGAGCCATCCAGTGTGAATGTCCTTCCTGCTGGATTGGGGTCGCAGGGAGTCTTGATCTTCTTCTGTCCACAGCCTCTGCTGAGCATATCAGCCCAAACATTAGATTCGCCCTCCACGTATTCTAATACGAATTTGTAGCACGATATCTCGTCCTGCCATCTTCGTATTTTTGCATTATTGAATTCTCGTTGGTCAAGATATGTCAGCGATCTGTGGTCAGTGAACACAACGAAGGGACGGTTACATAGAAAGTAGTACAAATTTCAGTATCGCCCACTTCACTGCATATGCCTCGCGTTCCGTTGTGGACCAGTTTTGCTCTGTTGTATTGAAGGAGTGGGACACGACTGTGACAATGTTCTTCTTCCCGCTGCTGGACTCTTGCATCAGGATTGCTCCGCATGCGACATCACTGGCATCAGTAGTGAGCGTGAAGGGCATGGAGAAGTCTAGAAATGAGATAACCGGCGGGGAGGATAATCGGTCCTTGATCTTCCGGAATGCTCTGTCCGCATTCTCGGTCCAGTGGAATGGCTTGTTGGCCTTGTTGAGCTCGTGTATAGGAGCCATGAGTTTTGAGAACATGCTCGATTTGATCTGTTCATGAAGTCTCAAGGAATTGTCTGATCCAAACCAGGCGGCCGATGAGACTTTGGAGTTCCTTTCTTGAGGTTGGGGGTTTCATTTCTCCTATGGCGTGAACATATTCAGGGTCGGCCTTGAACCCTTCGCTGTTTATTATGCGACCAAGAAATTTTGCCTCAGGTGCGAGGAAGGAGCATTTGTCTGGGTTCAGCTTAGTCCAAACTTTTGGAGGGCCATGAACAATTGTTCTAGCGCGATGATGTAGTCCTTGAACGTCTTAGCATGCACCAGGTTGCCGTCGATGTAAGATGATATGTTGCTGTGTGATATGACTGTGGCTAAAGCCTCTGCTACGCAACAGGAGAAGATTTGTCTGGCCAAAGTGAGACCAAAAGCCAGGCGAGTGTACTGGTAGCATTTGTCCTTCCATGTGAAGGCGGTTTTGTGCCGGTCCTGCTCATCTATTTCGATCTGCCAATATCCACTACGCAGATCAAGGGATGCAAAATACCTGTTGCCCTTGCCGATTTTGTTGAGCAGGTGATCCGTCCTGGGTATTGGGTAGGGGTCCAGGTCGACTAGCACCTTGTTTAGTGTTCTTTTAAAGTTTGCAACAACGTGAATTGACCCATTTTTCTTACGTACGGCAAATACTGGACTGTTGAAACCTTTGGGGTCACTGCAGGCTTCAATGATGCCTTTGTTTGCCATGCGGCCAATCTCGGCATTGACCTCCTCTTCCAGGGCTTGGATAATTGGATGTTGTTTTTGGCTGCATGATTGGCCGTTGGTTGGTATCCGAATGGGGCGGATGAATGTGCCCTTGTCGCCATTTTCAGTACCGATGATGTCGGCATAGCGGATTAATAGGTTAGTGGTGGCCTCTAGTTCGTCTCGGTTAGGATGGTTTGGTAGTGTGAGTCCTGTGTTGTGTTTTAGCCATGTAAGCTTTTCGTCCAAGGTGTGGAGTTCATGATGGGGTCCGATAGCAAGGTAGTTCTGGATGACATTGGTATGTGAGTCGCCTGTGGGATTGTTTGGTGACGACGTTTGCTGTACGATGTTAGCTGTGTGTGTGGAGCCTCCTTGGGCGAGTGTGCGCTTGAACTCCACTTTCGCTTTTTCGTTGTCGACCGTGTACCAGATGAGGGTATCATGGCATAAGATGTTTTGGCCGATCAGGATTGGTGTAGATTATGCCGTTATTAGGGTGTTTATGCCACAGAATGTGGGTGTGTCCTGGTTGCCGATTATAACGTCGCATATTAGTTGGCCAAGCGCGGTAATGCTACCATTGATGCCCCTCACTTGGACGTCCGAGCGTTTTATGTGCTTCTTGGCCTCGTCTGGCAGCTGTGATGCTGGTATGATGCAGGTCGAGCATCCAGAATCGAGCATCACGATGTCTGAGAATTTTGTGTCGCCAATGTAAAAGGTGGAGTGGACAAGTGGTGAGTAGTTGGTTCATTCTTGAAGATTGAAGACGTGATGACTGATATTGGAGCGGGTCGGGCAGGGCATCACATCTCGTCCTGACCGAAGTGAAAATCCTGGTCCTCTGTCTCTGGCATGTTGTCGTCTGTTGTTGCGACAAGGCTTGTGTTTGGGTGCGGGGTGGGTAACGGTATCTGCAATTTTGCTTAAAGCAGGGTAGGCCTCTGAGTTATCTCTGGCATACAGGGAAACCTACTGTTTGTCTGCGAGTTTCTTGTTGCTGATGTTGACGTTGATCGGTTTTCTTGAGTGCATCCATAAAGTTCGAGCGATTGCGTCCACTAGAGTGCGTGTGCATGTTTGTTACATGGTGGGGCTTTCTTTGGCTTGGGTAGTGCTCTTGAGAGAGAAGTGCGGAGTCTTGGGAAGTGGTGACATCAGATTTTATGCCGCGATCCAGGTATCGCTGTGCTTCCGCCGCTATACCAGTTGCCATATAGTGGTTGTCCATTGTTCTGACGAGGTGAGGGTAGATGTTTGTGTTCCATGCTTTCACCTTTTCACTCATAAGCATTGCGCCTATGATTGACATGAGTCCATCAACGGATAATTCATTGTTTCTGTCCTTTCTGTATTTTGTCTTGATGTGGACGGCCGCTTCCCTAAGCGTGGTTTCGAGTCGACCGGCAAAATCTGTTAGTTTTTCGCCATCATGTCATTCTAAGTCCCAGGCCTTGCTTAAATGTTGGAAGGTGGTCATTTGGCTGCCGTGGGTTGTTAGTAGATACTCCTTCAGGTTGTTGAAGGTGGATGTGTCTTGTGCAGAGTCCAGCATTTGCTGAAATATACCCTGGTCCAGCATGTCTTTCGCGGACTTGACAAATTCGCCCTCCAGACTTGGGTATGTTGTTACCTCCGGTAAGACGTGTATTGCATATATTTTGGTAAGCACTCATATGAATTGGTTTACATCCTGTCCAGGGCTGAAGGGCTTCTGTTGTCTCATGGCGTCCCGAATTGTTTGCTGGCGCATTAGCATGCTGTAGTCGCTGCTTGTGTGAGGGGTGGTAGCTGTTGTTATTGCTGTTGATCTCAGGGCGGTTGTCATGGCTTCTATGTCGTTTCGGATCTCCTGAAGTGCCTCTTCTGATGGTTGTGTCGAGCCTGTCCTCAGGTTGAATAGCAGATGCTTCTGTTCTTTAATTAATATGAATAGTTCCGACCGCGTGAAGCCCTCATAGCTGTCTGTACTCATCTTGCTGAATGCTCTGACACCAGTTGTTATACAATAACACGAGCGTATGGAAGCAAGGAGAACAAACGAAGTAATTCAGTTCAAACCTTTATTGAGGGTCAAGGTGAATTGGTATACACGGTCTACTAGGCGTCAGGAAGGCCGGAATAGGGATCCAGGTGTTATGGTAGGTTGGAATCCTCTGGTGGTAGGCCTCAGGGAACAAACAGTGATAGGTGACTAAGCACTTTTGAATCAACTGCTGTCGCCGAGAGGGGAGCTGCTGAAGAGAGGTGGAGTCCTCTGGTGGTAGGCCTCAGGGAACAAACAGTGATAGGTGACCAAGCACTTTTGAATCAACTGCTGTCGCCGAGAGGGGAGCTGCTGCTGCTGCTGCTGGAAAGAGTTGAGGGGAACGGCTGTAGCTGCTGCTGCTGCGCTGCTGGAAAGAGTTGAGGGGAACGGCTGTGGCTGCTGCTGCTGGAAAGGGCTGAAGAGAACTGGCGTGGCTGCTGCTGCTGCTGATACCGTCAGCGAGGCGATCCACTCTGGTTGGCAATCTGCCGGTAACTGACTTTTTTCTCTGACGGTCGGCTTATTTATACAGCGAGCGCGGACGTAGTAGGGGACATAGCGGCTGCGAGGAAAAAATGGCTGTCATATTTTTTATTTGTGTTAGTTTTCCGTAATTAACCACACATCAGGGATTCGCTTATTTGGAGGTATATTCAGTTGTATATATCCCATCAAAGCTGTAAACATTGCGAATAAGCTTATGTAGAAATTACGTCGCGATCGTACTCCGTGACCTAACTATTTATGTTTGAAGTGCATGTGAGAGGGGTTATCAGGTGTATTATTAATATTTCTACTCCTAATTTAGTTGATGCTGTTAATGTGTTTTCCACCCGGATGATTTGCGGGTTATGCTGTTGATGTGGGTGTGGGAGTGGATGTGTTTTGACACCTCGATGTGTGTTTAATACGGCTCTGAACATTTTGCCGACAAACAACATTTGTCTCCGCGCCGCCATTGTTGTTCCATAGTTCCTCCTCATCCCGTGCTTCGTTTATGTAACTGTGTGGGGATCTTGCGATATAACAGGTGCGTACTGGCCCTAACACTGTTCACTCTACTTTTGACAACCATTGTAATGCTGCTTCATCAAAACATCGAAGAAGGTGTCTTCATCTGCAAGCATTCCAACGAGAAACTGTTCAACCTTACAGTCGAAAGCGAAGACGAAGACTAGGAATGAGCTGATAACAGAACTGCTGTTCATACACCACACTGCTCTGATAGCTAACAATCAAGTTCAGATGCAGAGGATAACAAACAAGCTAGGAAAATGGACCTACAAATCAACATAGGGAAGACAGAAGTGATGTATCAGCCCTCCCCAGATTACAATGACCCCCAAGGGCCTATAATAACAATCAATGGTGAGGTGGTAAAAGTTGTTGAAAACTTTAGATATCTTGGAAGCACTCTAAGCACTGACAATCATGTTAACAAAGGAATAAGCTGCCGAATCCAAAGTGCATGTAAGTAAGCTAGAAAAGTGGCTCTGGAAAAGGACCGGTATTCGCTTAGACACAAAATGCAGTCTACAAAGCCATCATCCTGCCAGCCTTACTGTACTCAGCAGAGACCTACACTCTGTATAGAGAACACATAAGGAGACTGAAAGCTGTCCAGCAGGGACACCTAAGAAGGATCATGAAGATCAAATGGAGTGACTACATATCAAACGTGGAAGTTCTTAAGAGAGCAAACCTAGACAGCGTGGAAGCTACCCTTGCTACTATGCAACTACGATGAACCGAGCACATTGCGAGAATGGAAGAAAAATGATGATCTTCTATGGAGAACTGGAAAATGGAACCCACAAGGTAGGAAGTCAGAAACTTCGCTACAAAGATCTAACAAAGCGGCACTTAAAGGTGATGAACATCAATGTCGAGAGTTGGGAGGAACAAGCAAAGAAAAGAGTGGTTGGCGGAAGAGACTCCACAAAGGGAAGAAAGAAATAGAGAGAAAAATTGGAGAAGCCTTAGAGCTGAGACACTATCAATGACACAACCCTGGCACCCACCTATGTGGTGCCTGTGACCAGACGTTTCACACAGAAAAAGAACTATGCCAACACCAAGGAATAAAGCACCGAGGCCCCTAATAGTCATCATCAAGACTGATGGACTGCATGATGATGATGAATACTGGACTAGTAGGCCGTCTTTTTTATTTTGATTTATTTTTTATTTTTATCAATTATCAAAGCTACATAGACACGAGAACTACACACAGAGAAAATCTCACCAGTCATGTGACACATTGGTAAAAATACTTTATTTTTCAGATTTAACTAGAATAATTAGATATCATTCAAACGTTATCTGACTAGAAAGTGAGTGATCATTTTACATTAAACTTATACGTCTCTTAATCTAAACTCTAAAATTAAACTTATGCATCTCTTAATCTAAATTCTAAAATTATTGTTTTTTTACCCAAGTTTTTCAGAGCACACAATCAGGATTCGGTTCTTAATATATTTCCCACCTGAAGTCTGAAATAACAGCGACAATGAATGTTGTTTTTTAGGTGTCAATTCTTGATTATAAAAAAGCTCAATGTCCAAGGTTTAATTAATAAAACAACTAATGTTAGCCAAACTTCAGCTTTATATATCAACATAGTCTACTTCGAAAGAGATAGACTAATTCCAACGTTTCCTTAACAATTGGATGATTTATATAAAAACAATTTGTTTTTGATCTTAAAATATGTCTCAGTTTCCCATATCAATTATTCATTGTAGCCAAATTTCTTTCACTGGAGCATTCTTTTGAGATCTGTAAACAGCCAATTGTAACTGAGAGGGGAAAGGGTCAGATCTGGGTGCAGAAGCAATTTAATGTGCACTTCATTCCCATTGTTGTGATTATATATGCAGTGTATTATATTGATAAAAAGAGCACCCCCTTTTTCATTTATAGCAATTTTTAGTGGTTTCTTCTATCAAACATGCCAATAATTCTATATAATATTTGTTATTAATGGTTCCTCTTTTTTAAGCTAATCAATGAATTAAATAACACATCACAAAACACAGATGTTTGTGTTTTTGGTCAGCTTTCACTTGCTGACTGGTGCATTCTCATCACATTATTGATGCAAACAACATTTTGTTGCATTGAAAAAGTTGCAAACAACACTTTGAATTATTGACTGTGAGCAAAAACAGTAACCACTTTGAACATAGCTTTCTTATTGCAAAATGGTAATATCCTCAACTCGTCTGTTATCTCATAAAACTTCAATTTATAATTGACCAAAACGAGTATGTGGGTATATATTTTTTTTTTAATTTTTTTTAGGGGAAAACAATTTGGACAATCTGAGCATTAAGAATCATTTGTATCTGTATGAGTACATGTAAATTCTAACCATTATTTCTGACAGAGTAAAGTCGAAATAACATTTATTAAGTCATTGCTTTCCTTGACCAGAATTTTTTCTCATCAGTAAGTTAGTTTGATAGGTTAATTTAGAAATTGACTTCTAAAAGCTGTCAAACATATGCCCATATATAAAAATGGTTGTTAAACCAATGATGATGATGATGATAATAATGATAAGAAAACAATGTTTTATCAAACATAAATTCAATTACTTTTTCATTTTGTCAAAACTTGCATTGTAGCTTAACTTAAATAACAGCATTTGTAAAGTAATAACCCGATTTGGTTTACATCTTGACACGTGTGCCATTTTACGAAATATAGATTTTTTTTAGTAGTAGCTCCATTTATATGCAAAGCTGAAAATTTATTGTGTGATGAAAAGAAATGGGCAACATAGCTGAAAGCGCATTTTTTTTTTTTTTTTTTTTTTTGTCAAGAATATGAATTTTTGACCAATCAGGGCCTGATTTAAAAAACTTATTTTTGCAAGCCTTTGGAAGCCGATAAAAAAATATAAAAGGTACGGAGAACTTCTCTCATCAGAGAAAGGGATAACCGACACCAACTGAAATGATAGCTTTTCTCGTACGTCAAAAAATATTGCTTGACTCTCTCTTTCTCTCATTTCGCCACAACACAGTTGAACGTTTTCTCTCACGCTTGCAAGTCTTCACCTTCTTCCTCCCTTCTTTCATAGAGATTGCCACCTTTAGTAAGCTAGAAAAGTACACTAAAAAGTAATATTTTTTTTAACGAAAATAAACAAAAGTTTATTTTACATTATTTGGTAGTGTATTTCTTTTTATTCATTTGTTTCAGGGGATTTATGCAATTCCCCAAGAGACTTGAATTAGGTTTAAAAGACATACCTACATGCATTGGTTAGGGATGAAAAATAATGGAACAAAGAGAGTTTGGTTAGATGATTTGAATATTCCTGAGAACCTTTAGGAAAGATAATTGTTTTACCTTCCTAATAAAATATATTTAAAGGACACAGCACAAAAGAACAACAAACTTCTTTTTAACAGTAATAATTTTAAATATTTATTTGAGGCAGGAACTGGCAGGTCGGACTGCGAAAAAGGAAGAAGGGACAGAAAGTTCTTTTTGAGGTCGTCGTTGGTCAGTCAGTACAGTGTCATCCCCAGCTAATAGCAGTTGTTTCCAGTGGAGGCTGTCGATGCTATAGCAGGATGTTGTAGGGGACTAGGATATATAAATACCCCAATCCCGTTACAAAAGAATAATGAAACGAATGGGAATTGAAGGAAACAAAGACTCAAGTAATGGATAAGATAAACGTTGTTTATTTGCTGTTGAAAGAAATGAACATTTTAGTTATAACATGTCCGCGCGTATGTAACCAATGTCCGTTGCAGGACTGGTGCTGTAGCAAGAAAAGGAAATGTGTTTTCATCTCAAGTTTGGGTCATTATTGTTTGTTCGCGGGTGGGAATTGAAGTGAGTGTTGTAGTGGAAATGAGAATCCAGCGTGTAGGCAAGGAAGAGGATATTAGAGTTGTCATCAGTTAGTAGTCAGCTACGCGAAGGTGTTCTTAGTGGGCAGTAGTAGATGGAGAGAGAAAGAGGGAGAATGTATACATACAGTCATTAGCTTGTGCCCCATACATAGTAGGAAGTGGGCATGAGGTGCGCGTGCGCGCGCCGAAACGGCGGCGGCTTGTTCGCCCAACCTCTCTAGTTGAGAGTTGGTCCTAAAAAGAGGATTAGAAACAACTTGTCTCCATGTTTTATACTCGCTTCTGGAGTGTCTTTTGCGTATGTGTATTTCCTTAGAAAGCGGAAGTGACGTCGTCCATGTGTGTGTTCGTGTTCGCGAGTCATGTGTATACGTAAGCGTGTGTGTATATATACGTGAATGTGAGTGTATGTACGCGAACGTGAATATGTGTACATGTGTGGACGTGGGCGCGTATGTATATGACAGCTTGAAATATGAATGTGTGTTTTGTGTGAGACTTGAAAAAGGCTCGTACAATGTCCAGTGGACAGGGGACGAAAGAAGAGGTGTTGCTTGGCTGAAGGTCTGGTTATGGCTGACTGATGTTCCCTCAAGACTTAAGGGAGCAGATGAATCAATGTGCCCTGTTAGCTGATAGTTCAGCCTGTGGCCAAAGAACTCAGAGAGCGACATTGACTCACCACAGAAAATAGTTCTCTGTAACTGCTACAAACCTTTTGGGCTCCAAAGCGATACTGGCTGGATTATAATGCAGTATAAAATAATTTGTGTTCTCTGGGAAAGATTTGTAGCAGAAACAAATGGGACTTTTTTCTTCCTCGAATCAATGCCTCTCCCCTGTGCTATTCGGCCACATCTTGACCAGTCAGGGGTACAGCACGCTGATACTTCCTATCCTCAAAGGAAATCGGCCAGCATCCGGTTTGAAGAAGAACAACTCTTTCTTACGCAGAGAGACTCCAAACGGAACGGACCTCCTTTTCTTCTCTCTCTCTCCACCTTGGTGTTATCTTTATGGTATCGACGATTCCACTGGAATAACTACCGCGATAATACCAGGTGCCGGAGTCCAGCTTTCTATGAGAAAAATACCAGGTGCCAGAGTCCAGCTTTCTACAAGAAAAATGCCAGGTGCCGGAGTCCAGCTTTCTACAAGGAAAATACCACATTCTCCTCAATAAACCCTTTCTGTGTTACATTTTATGAAGTCGTTGCGTTTGTCATTTCAGAAGCTTGTATTGAATTATTTATTTTATTAGGGTGTGCCCTAAGAGCATTACAAACCCTAAAGATTCAGAAACATATTGTGTTCAGCTTTTTATCCTACTGGTAACACTGGTTTTTCTCTGATTAGTTGAAAGAAACTAATAAATGGAGATTTTGTTCAATGAACAGTTGTTATCACATTTATTGTGTTATTTCACTTAACAACATAAAAATACATAATCATTATGTTTTCTTTAATAGTTACTACCAAATAAAATTTGCTGTGAAAATTGAAAAAAAGTTAAAACTTAAAGGAAATAGCATTCATGAAGCACAAGCTGATGATTTTCACTAATAATTGTTTAAATAGATATATTTGTAAAATAGCACAGAAAAATACAAAATACAAAAGGCTACACAATATTTGAAGACAAACTGCTTAAAATGTTAATTATAACTTAATTATAATTACTTTAAAATAAATATTTTGATAAAATAATCATGAAAAAAGCCAAAATAGAAGCCAACTTTTGAAAAGGGCCTAATACAATTTTTGAAGGCCAAACTGTTTTTTTTAAAAAGGCCAAATTTCTCGAATTTGGCCTTAAAAAAGGCCTGAACAGGAAGTAACAAAGAGCATGCTGGTGAATACTGGAAATTAGTCACCTGTCTATTTTAGGTCAAGAAATTCTACAATTCATACTTTGATTTGATCCTGTCAGAAGTTAAATAACGAAAACAGAATTTGTCTTGACACCGTTTATTGCTGTTCCTATTCACAATGCCTCCCCACGGGACAGAGTTTAGACACCAGGGTCGTTTTTTAACGTGGAGAAAAGGAACAAAAATAAAAATTGTCTCAGAAGGATTTCTGCTCCACTGACAGAGAACAAGAAATTGAAGTGCAGCGTCTGAAGAACAGATACTACACTTTGATCTTATCCCGAAGGCCAAGTACATTGATTTATTTGGTCAAACCGGTTTGGATCAAAACGAAACCAGATCGGAAATAACAAGAAATCTCGCGAGACTTTTGTACTCGCGTTTTACAAGAATGGATAGTTCTTCTGTATCCGGTCTGTATTTGTCTTACAAATCCATTACAAAAATTTAGATTATTAGCTAATTCTATTGAGGAACAAGTGATACTATTATTTTCAAGGAAAGATAAGCACAACTACTTGGAATATGTTGTAGTACTTACCAACAAAACAAATGCCCATGTGTTTGGGCCTTGTGTAGGCATGCGCGACAACAAAACTTGGGTTTTTATAAGCAGAAGTCTCAAGGTTGTCAGGAATCTCCAGGCGCATGCGCAAGAGGAGGGATTGAGAGAGTGGTATAAAAGGCAGGTCGAGTGAGAAGGTTGTTGTTGTTGTCATTGGACGTTACAGTGACGCATACATTAGCAGTTGATTAAGAAGTTGTTTTTTTTTGTGTCAAGTCGTGCACCTCGGTGAAGGTGAAGGTCATATAAGTCGTGCACCTAGGTTAAGGTTAAGGTCATAAGCTATTTCAGCGATTTCATTTTGTCTCTTTTTCTGGACAACTATGGCTGGAGCAAAGTTTGATTTAAAACTGATACCCGAATTCGACGGATCCACTTCTGTTGTCGACTGGGTCGAAAGGGTTGAGCTGACCTGCAACCTCTGTGAAGTAAAGGGGGTGCATACCGTGATTCCCCTGAGATTGGCTGGAGGCGCCCTGAGTGTGTATCAGCAACTTAGTGCTGTGGAGAAGGCTGATGTTACCTCTATAAAAAATGCTTTATACAAGGCATTTGCCATGGATCCCTGCACGGCCTACAAAACATTTGCCTTTAGGAAGCTCATGCCAGGAGAAACCGTGGACGTCTTCTTTGCGGAGCTGAAGAAACTTGCAGTTCTATTTGGCAATGGAGTGTCAGAGCAGACACTGGCGTATGCGTTTGTGGCCGGCCTTCCCACCCATGTTAAGCAACTGTTGAGGGCTTCCACCAGCGTATCTGTAATGCCCATGGAACATTTGATGGAATGGGCCCGAGCCATTATCAGAGATGAGGAGGACCTGAGGGAACCGGTTGTAATGATGGCGCAGGCAGCCAAGACTAATACTGAAAAGAGTCCCAGTTTGAGACCCACGTCCAATGGGAGATGTTTCTGCTGCGGCCAGTGAGGCCATTTCTCAAGGGGCGGGGGTCGCCTTCGCTGTTTCCAATGTGGTAGTTATGAACATTTATCCCAAAATTGTGCGGGAAATGCATCAGGGGGCAGGACGTCAGCACCGCCCTGTTCCCCGGACAAGATTTAATTGAGGCGCAACCGACAATAAATGTGTACGTAGACCAAGTGCCTTGTTCAGCTCTTCTCGACTCCGGGTGCTCACACACCATCATGAGTGCCAAGTTGTGTCGAAACTGGACAAAGCAGAACATCAAAGTAACCACAATAGGTGGCAATACGCAAGCTTGCTGTGGAGCCGGAACTGTCAAAGTCCACGCAGACTCTGGTGTGGCCGCAGACATTAATGTGCTGGTGATGCGAGGGGATTTGCTGGGATCCGATGTACTGTTGGGATATGATGCTATTAAGGCACTGGGGGGAGTTGTTATTGGAAGAGATGGGACTGTGCGGTTTTTGGAAACCCCAGTGTGTGCTGCAGTTCACATTGATCGGCCTGATTTTAAGGTGGACTACGACCATCACCAAAAAGCATGGACTGCATCGTGGAAGTGGACAGAAGGAAGGGCGCCAACCGAACTCAAGAATAGCATTGCAGAGTACTCGATACCTGACAAGGCCCGTAATGAATATGAGAAGGAGCTTGAGGCATGGATCCAGGATGGATGGCTGATCCCCTACCCCAACAAGCTGGGACCACCCAAGGGTCTGATTCCCTTAATGGCGGTAGTCCAGCATAACAAATCAAAAGTTCGTCCGGTGCTGGACTATCGTGAACTCAATAGATACATTGAGACGTACACTGCCGATGCTGACGTGTGCGCCAGCAAGCTGAGAGAATGGTGCCAGAAGGGCTCCAATGTGTCTATAGTAGACTTGTTGAAGGCTTATTTGCAGGTGCAAGTGGATGAGACATTGTGGCTGTTCCAGACAGTGTGATTCCGGGGTCAGAGATACTGCCTTACTCGACTTGGCTTTGGGCTGAATGTGGCACCACAAATCATGAAGACCATTGTAAATGCAGTGTTGTCCCAGGAAAAGACCACTGAGGACGCAAGATCGGCCTATATTGACGATGAAGATATACAATCTGCGTTGCACGTCAGAGAAAAGTTAGCTCAATTCGGGTTGGAGTGCAAGGATCTCGAACGTCTGAGGGATGGAGCACGGGTATTAGGATTGGACTAACACAATAGCTCAAGTAACTTTGTTTTTTGCAGGTCACTTCAAAATTATTCTTCAATAAACTAGAGCTGCTTGTAGGTCACTTCATAATTGTTCCTCAAAAAACTGGATTTGAACAGATGAATGCATGTCTCAAAATATCCAATTTATGGAATATAATTAAGCTGTTGCATTGCATGCTGTTGGCAAAATTGTCAGTCGACTTTTACAATTGGAGAATAATCTTACTAGAATAAGATTCCTATAGGCTATATCAGATAGACGAAAAATGTGAAGGAGAACATGGACACAGAGGCATTATTTTGCAATTAAGAAAGACGTGGACAATATTACTGAAACTTACAGAGGCTATGATTAATCCATGTATTGAAGTGAACTTACATATTTGCTGTAACCACACATGATACACCAAAAAAAAAAAACAAAAAAAAAACACTTCAGACAAAATCTTCTGAAATACACTTCAGTTCCTCACATGTCTTTTGAAGCTGGTAGAAATGTTACAGACTTTAAATTTTCAAGTTTTGACATGACTGATAATTTATATTTTAATGTTAATTTTTCAGGAGTTTTTTTTTTTTTTTACATCATGACTTGAAAAATCAAATTATATTGCAATGTTCTGAAACGATTATCAGTACTAAAATTATTTTTTTTTAAATTTATTTCTTTATTTTTATTTTTTCTGATGGTTCTGAGGATCCGGATGGAGTGGGGTGGCGTATATAAAAAAAAAAACTTTTTAGCAATGGGTATCTAGGAAAATGCAAATTTTTTCTTTTTTTCTAACCCTAACAAGTTTTAGTTTTATTTGTCAAAAAATTATATTGAGTAGAAGTATCATAAATTCATAGCGAACAGTGTAGTAAAAAAAAAAAACAGTTCATAACAGACGCAAATTTCTAAATAATAAAGAAAGATCCCTCTTTGTGTTGATTTTGATAACAAATCACTCATAATTATGGCTATAGAATAAGTCTCTGATTTTCTGCCGTTAAAGGCATTTCCGAATTTCATCTTTTATTTCAAATAATGTTGATCTACAGTTTCATAATTATTCATTTCAATAGATTTGCCTGCTTGTAATCAAGTGAGGCAGATTTTTTTTTTACATTAAATAATTAGTTTTCCAAGCTTACACAAACTATTAATGAATAACAGTTTAAATATTTTCTTCACAAAAAATTAGTGCGGATCCTGTTTTTTATTTTTGTTTATTTTTTTTTAACACTTTTTGGTTTTACAATATTTTCATGCTAAGTTTTTTAGCCTATATCAATTTGCTGAAACTACACATGTACTTTAAAAAATCTTCTGTAATACCTTTAAGTTTTTCATATGACGTCATTTGAAGCTGGTAGAAATGTTACAGACTTTGTATTTTCGAGGTTTAACATCAGTGATATTTTCTAATTGATTGTAAATTTTCTTTTGTTTTTTTACATCATAACTCTACTAAAGAGTTTTCTGAAATGATTATCAATAACATTTTTTTTTTTTGATGGTGTAAAGGATCTGGGGAGTTTTTTTTTTATTAAAAAAAAAAAAATGAGTTTTGTAGCGGACCATGGTATATAATACCCTAGCTCGCCACAAGAAAATAATGAAACGAATGGAATTGAAGGAAACAAAGACTCAATTGATGGATAAGATAAACGTCGTTTATTTGCTGTTGAAAGAATGAACGTGTAGCGTCTACCCCGGAACTAAAATTTGACAGAGACTTTTGAATTGTCACCGTTTCCGGAGAGCTCTAAAAAAGAGGACAAAAAAAACCGTGGCGCCAAATTCGAGTGCTCTCTCTTCCTCTTTCGCTCGCTGACCCTTGAGGAGTTAACACGCGCTACTGCTGTGTCTGTCACACATGCACGACACGCGCTATGCCAGTTCTCATAATGAAACCAAAAAAACATTCTTCTTACCTTTCCACGCCACTTTTCACTCGAACGGCTATCCCAAAGAAAAATATTTAATTTATCTTTTCTTTTCGACTTTACGCCAAAAAAAGAGAACATTTACCCAGTCAGTGAAGATTTCTTTCTTTTCTACGGACACAAAAGAAACCACATGAGTGTAATACACAAAAGGGTAAATAAAATTACACTTCTTTTAACAAGCCAAGTCTGACTATTTGTTTTCATTAATTTTTCTGAATATTTGTTTTTTATTAATGTTTAAGAAAAATTATTTTAAAGGAGCTGTTCGTCGTTTTGCCCGGCGAGCAGCTCACTTCAAACGTTTTAGTTATAACATGTGTTCATGTCTACGCGAGTGTAACCAATGTTCATTGCGGGACTGGCGTTGTAGCAAGAATAGGAAATGTGTGTTCATCTCAAGTTTGGGTCACTATCGTTTGTTCGCACGTGGGAATTGAAGTGAGTGTTGTAGTGGAAATTGAGAATGATAGTCCAGTGTGTAGACAAAGAAGAGGATATGAGAGTTGACATCAGTTAGTAGTCAGCTACGTGAAGGTGTTCTCAGGGACCAGTAGTAGATAGAGAGAGAAAGAGTGTGAATGTGTACATATGGTCTGTTAGCTCGTGCCCCGTACATAGTAGTAAGTGGGCGTGACGCGCGCGAGCGTGCGCCTCCCGAAAGGGAGGCGGCTGGTTAGCCCAACCTCTCTAAAAGGGTAAGAAACAGCTTGTCTCTTTGTTTTATACTCGTTTCCGGTGGTGTTTTGCGCATGTGTGTATTTCCCCAGAAAGCGGAAGTGACATCGTCCATGTGTGTGTTCGTGTGCGCGTGTGTGAGTACATATGTTGTGCGTTAGCGTGTGTGTATATACCATGAATGTGAGTGTATGTACGCGAACGTGAATATGTATACATGTGTGGACGTGGGCACGTATGTTTGTGTGCGCGTATGTATATGACATAGCTTGAAATGTGAATGTGTGTTTTTGTGTGAGACTTGAAAAAGGCTCGTACAATACTCCCCTTTACTCTAGAAAAAAAAAAAAAATACATGCAATGTATATATATTTATGTATATATATATAAATATTTTTTTGTGAGTAATGTTTTCGGCAGTTGATTTTTTTTTGTCCTGTTTTTTTTTTTTTTTGCTGTTGGTGTGGTTGTTTGAAAAACGTCAAAAAGAACGGAATGTCAAAAACGGAGTGTGTTCGTAAAAAAAAGTATTTACTTACGCGTGGAAAATGCGTTTACTCTTTTTTTAGGCTGACATTTGTTTGTTTGTTTTTTTTGTTGTGTGCTGACATGTACAACGAGTTGCTTGGACAGAGAAGTGAATCGTTCGTTTGGAAGGAAAATTTTTGTTTCATGTTGACGGTGTCGTGTGTGTGCCCAGTTGACGGTATCTTTGCATGTGAGTTTGCGGTAATGTGTGCATCGTTTGGACTGGCGCTAGGTGCGCATTCGTTCTTGTTGAACGGGCTTTGGTTGCCGTTGTCTTCGCATGTGCATCTGCAGTAGTGTCTATACATTGTCTGTACGGGCGTTTGCTGTGTATTCGTTTGTGGTTGCCGGCTGTCAACGAAACTTCCAAGTTTTGAGTTTATCAGCGTGCGTGGTGCATCTCAACTCGTATTGTTGATTCAACTTCTTCCTATGTGTTGATAGGGATGTCCTGTTTCTTTGTTGTTGCGTCTGCTGTGCGGGAGGGAATTGCATAGGCCTATGTGATTTGCTCCTCGCGTTTGTTGCAGGGTAATGTCAGGAAACGTGGAAATGTTTGCCGAGCTCAAATTTTTTTTTTAAATTCGGTATGAAAGTCGACAGCTCCGTGTTCATTTTCTTTTTGCTGAGTCTGGCGAGGGGTTTCGTCATTGTAGCTCATTGAGATACTTGTCGGTAGCAGTTTTCTTGTTGAAAAGTTCGTTTTTTTCTTTATCAAATAAAATGCGCGTCTCGCTCAAAACAATTAATTTAAAAAAAAGGTAGGGTCGCCATGCTTGTTCGTTTTCGCGTCAGTCGGGCGCCAGTTTGTTGTGGACTTGTGGCATTCCTACACAATGTTTGCTCGTCTCGCGTTCGGTTGTCACCTTTTTGTGGTGGTGGTACGAATTAGGAAAAATAAATTGTCTCGAGGAAGAAACGAACGACGTGTTAAATTGAATTAAACGAACAGGAATTTCTTTTGTGAAAGAAACCAGTGAAAGAAAAGGGTACCACACGTGGTTAGTTTTGCGTGCGTCTCTCGCTGTTAGCTGGTGAAGGGGAAGGTCTAAAGTTTGGCGTGCGTCTCTCATTGTCAGCTGGTGAAGAGGAAAAGTTTATCTTTGTAGAGAGAGTCTGTGTGTGTATGAGTGCCTCGTTCAACCTCATCCATTTCATTTTAAAATAACGGGGTAACCATAAAATGTATCGGACCATATGGAACTAAAAACCCCTTCAGTTGATGGGTAGATATAAACGTCGTTTATTTGCTGTTGAAAGAATGAACGTTTTAGTTATAACATGTGTTCATGTCCGCGCGAGTGTAACCAATGTTCGTTGTGGGACTGGTGTTGTAGCAAGAATAGGAAATGTGTGTTCATCTCAAGTTCGGGTCACTATCGTTTGTTCGCACGTGGGAATTGAAGTGAGTGTTGTAGTGGAAATGAGAATGATAGTCCAGCGTGTAGACAAAGAAAAGGATATTAGAGTTGACATCAGTTAGTAGTCAGCTACGTGAAGGTGTTCTCAGGGACCAGTACTAGATAGAGAGAGAAATAGTGTGAATGTGTACATACGGTCTGTTAGCTTGTGCCCCATACATAGTAGTAAGTGGGCGTGACGCGGGTGAGCGTGCGCCTCCCCAAAGGGAGGCAGCTGATTAGCCCAACCTCTTTGGTTGAGAGATGGTCCTAAAAGGGTTAGAAACAGCTTGTCTCTTTGTTTTATACTCGTTTCCGGTGGTGTTTTGCGCATGTGTATATTTCCCCAGAAAGCGGAATTGACGTCGTCCATGTGTGCATTCGTGTGTGAGTACATATGTTGTGCGTTAGCGTGTGTGTATATACCGTGAATGTGAGTGTATGTACGCGAACATGAATATGTGTACATGTGTGGACGTGGGCGCGTATGTTTGTGTGCACCTATGTATATGACATAGCTTGAAATGTGAATGTGTGTTTTTGTGTGAGACTTGAAAAAGGCTCGTACAGTTTCTAGAAAAATGCAACTACTTTTGTTATACAATACTGACAACCATGAGCAAATTTTACTGATCTACACAATGTTTTCCTAATGTATGTTTATAATCAAGTGAGGCAGATTATTTAATATTAAATAATTACTTTCCCAACTTGACACTGTCGTGGACATGACCTTAAACTATATCTGATGGTGAGGCCCCAGGTTGTGGGCTTTGGGGAGTTTGGAGCCACTCTTTAATTGCCATTGCTCCCAGGTCTACTCTGACCCCTAGTGGTAGTACCTGTTAGGGTCCCAACTATGGGTTAAATAGAACCAACTTGAAAAAAAGAAATATATTCTATAAAAAAATTGTTCTTAAAAATCATTGGCTTCAGGATTAATTAACCTGAAAAAGGTTGATATGCCGTAAAACAACCAACCAACCAACCAACCCAAGTTTGCACAAAGTAATGATCAACAGTTTAAATATTTTCTTTACTAAAACATTGCATTGGGACAAAATGTTTATAGCGTGGATCTTTTATTTATTTTTTTTTTTCAAATTTTTTTGGTTTTGTTACACTATTTTTATGCTAAGTTTTTAGCTTATACCAATTTGCTGTAATCACACAAGAAAAAAAATTGTAAAATACAATTCAGTTTCTCACATGACGTCTTTTGAAGTTGGTGACATGATGATAATGTATACTTTAATTTTTTTTTTTTGGATAATGGACTTATTAATTATGTTTTTCCCCTACTTTTCTAAAAGTGAAAAAATAAAACATCTTTTTTTTGCAATGATTACACGATTATCAAGAATTTTTTTTTAATAAAAATAAATATATTTTTGTACATACTTTTTTTTATATCTATATATATAAAAATGTAACTCTTGGTTTGTTCGCAATTAATAGTCTAAAGAACCACTGGACGGATGGCTTCCACGTTTTGGTATAATATGTTTACTATACCCGTGTGTGTTTTTATATATTTTTTTTTAATTATAACATTATACTTAATTTTTCTATAATAAATAGGTTGTTTTCTTTGTACCGATAGGCCATTTTTTTTATTTAGCGACAATTATTTATTACCGCTTCCTGTCACGTGACCAGCGTTTCCAATTTAGCGGTTTTCCTGCTAGATCTGGAGATTTCGTTTGCAATCTAGCGGGGAATCCTAGAAAATCTGGAGATATTTGGCACCCACACACCCGCAATTTTAGATTAAAAAATAAAGAAAAAAAAACATAAAATAAACTCATTCATGTTAGTAAAAAAAAGTAACATTTATTGCCTTTGGTAACAATTGATTATTTGTTTTGTTTTTCACCTTTTTTATTCAGCTAACCATTCTTAAATCTCGCTATAAAATCGATTTTTCCAAGTACATTTTAGGTGGGGGCGGGGGCATTCCAACCTCCGAAGTTTAGTTTAAAATACCATCTAAACTACCCCGCTTAATTTAGAAGTATTTAGTTGGAAATTGTAAAAAGCAAGAAACAACAGCAAAAAAAAAAAAAACTTATATCAATACAGTAGAATTTAATTATCTACCAACCTAAATACGTTTAACATGCTAAAACAAAGTTTGTTTGTTTTTTACTTTTCTAATTTCAAAATATGTTACACCATTATTGTGATGTTTAATTTGCAGTATATTTCAATTTAACTTTTATTATAAAAAGTTTGAGTTTATGGTTTGTTTCTTGCAAAACAAACAAAAAAAAAATACCCTCTCTGAAAAAACAGGTAAAACTAGCTGATAAAATATGTAAGCCTTCTGGGGAGCTAACCGCTTCAATATAATTCCAGAAAAATATAGTGAGAAAACGCGGAACATTTTATATATTGAATATAGTATATTTATAATTTTTTTATGGTAGGAAGTTAAAATATGGAGGGTTTTTTTGGGGGGGGGTGAATTAGCAATTTTTGAAAATTTCAGACGATAAAAGTTAAAAATCTAGCGATTTTCTGGAGATTTCTTTCTCCTAATCTCGCAGGTTTTTTTTAAATCTCAGCTGCCAACACTAAAACGATATTTTGGTCTCACTACTACAGGTTTAATGTAAACAGAATGTGTTTACAATATCAGTAAATTTTCAATAGGTTTAATCACATGATTATTGATAATGTAACCATGTGATTGAAATTTAATTTAAATTAACCACACGTGGTCGCTTTCCTATCAAATATTCATCGAAAAATGGTAGGTACAGACAAAATGAATGCCGACGCTCAAAGTGTATAAACATTTTGACTCCTCCCTTTGCTTAAAAATTCACCAAAAATCAGGACATTAACCAATTTTAATGAAAATTTCAGTATTTATCAAATAATGATCACAGAATATAATGAACTAACAATTTTTACTTAACTCGTAGTGAAAATGTTTTATCTTGTTTAAACAAAAAATACCTTTACTAAAGTTATGGTTTTCAGTAGTAAATAAAAAAACACAAGAATTTATTTTTGCTTTTTTTTATATAAATAAAGCATCGTAATTTGTAACAATAAAAAATCATTTTTACAGGAACATTACGAAAAAGGCCCCTAAAGTCCGTATTAATGAATTCGATATAACTCGAAGAAAAATGAATTTCTCGCATACTATTCAGGAAATTAAAGATTCAATTAGATTCCTATTTCAGTCACCTAAATTATTTAGGGTGAAATGAGTTTAGGAATTCATAGAAAACCTAAATTTTTTTTTTTTTTTTTTTGCTTAAAAAAAATAGCATTGATACAGTAAGTTAGGTAAAATTTGCATAGAATGCTCTGCTTTACGGTTGTTGTAAAAATGGAATGGAAATTTGAATTTCATTCCCTTTTAAATTCGGTACATTTTTACATTACGTTCAACTCATCGTTCACATTCGACACGTCAACTTTTATAGCTTTTTGGGTATGATGACAAGGTTAGGGGTGTCTATTCCGAAAGCCGTTCTTAACATGGGTAGATTGGAGTGTTTATTCGTTGTAAATGTACTCGACAACCTATAAATGTCAACATTTCCAATGTGAATGGTAAGCTGGACTTATGTAAAAAATAACAAAAAGATATACGAAACTGACTTTTTCGTTTAAAAATGGAATTGTTTCCCTTTCGTTATTAACTTTTTTTTTTTAATATTTTGTGTTTTATATACATAAAATGCAATTGTTGAATGTTACTGTTTTGATTATATTCGTTTGGGAGGGGGGCACAATTAAAAAATTAAGAAAGATTAAAACGGAGCGAAATTTAAGTTTCCGTTCCATTTTTACAACAACCGTAAAACAGCGCATACTCAGCAAGTTTTATCGTAATTTATAAGCATAATGTTGAAACACTAAATCAACATTTTATTTATTTTTTTTGCATAATTAATGATGGAAGTATTTTTCTGTTTATTTTCTGAACATCTGTTAAAAAAAAATAATTTGTACATTCTCTTGAAAAAAAGAATCTAACTTTTCTCTACTTCCACCTAACTATTTACAGTGTTCATGTAAAGCATTCATCTGTTCTTTTTATAATAAAAATTCCGTTTTCAAAGAGAAACGTTTACTGCCAAATATCTTTTTAAAAAAAAAGTGCAAGTTTTCCTGAAAAAAAACTTTCACCAAACAATTTATGGTAAAAAAATTAATCTTTTTTTGAGGGGAAAAAATGACTTTTATTGATTAAAAAAATTTCAAAAAATAATAAAAGTAAATAAACGAAGAAAATGCAATTTTTCTTGAGGAATGTGTTCCATTTTAACAAACTGAGCCACAGCAACGCATGGCCAGGTACAGCTAGTATATATATATATATATATATATATATATATATATATATATATATATATATATATATATATGTAAACTTTCTGTAAGATATTTATTTGAAATGGAAACAGCATTTTGCAGTTAAGACAACAAAACAAAAATGGTGTAACGGTTCATATTCCAATCCACAGAGGTACGAAAAAGTTGTCAAAAACAAATGTTATCAAAGGCAAGATAAGTAATTATACTACGTAACTGGATACCTTTTTTTTTAATGTAAAATGTTTATTCGGTTTGAAGAACAAGAAAAATGGCCGCCAAGTCTCTTTACATTTTTGAAGTCTCAACAAAGATTTAAAAATAAGAAATAAAACAAAATGATGAATGAAACCCACCCAATAAATGTTACCGTGACATTTATTGGGAGGATTTCATTTACCATTTTGCTTTATTTCTTATTTTGAAGTGATTATCAAGACTTGAAAAATGTAAATAGAAATTGCGGCCATATTGTCTTTTTGGGTAGCGCTGAATATTACCTACTTTTCGAACCGAATAAATACTTTACATTAAATAAAAACAGTAAAAAACTTAGTTAGGTATAAAAGAAACTTATCTTGCTTTGCATAACATTTGTTATATATATATGTGTGTGTGTGTGTATATGCATATATGTGTGTGTGTGTGTGTGTGTGTATGCATATGTGTGTATATGCATATGTGTGTGTATGCATATATGTGGGTGTGTGTATATATGCATATGTATGTGTGTATATGCATATATATGTGTGTATATGCATATATGTGTGTATATGCATATGTGTGTGTGTATATGGATATATATATGAGTGTGTGTGTATATGCATATATATGTGTGTGTATATGCATATATATATGCGCGTGTGTGTATATGCATATATATATGTGCGTGTGTGTATATGTATATATATATGCGCGTGTGTATATGTCTATATATATGCGCGAGTGTGTATATGCATATATCTATAATATAAAGCTGAACGTCTGTGTGGGTGTGTGTGTCTGGTCACGAATAGGCTTCTATATGGTTGACTATTTTAAAAAACTGATTACATATAATGATAGAAGATGTATCGAGGATCTGGAATGGGTATATTTAATCTGGCAGAATGGTAGTTCATAAAAATTGTGGGGTCTGCATTCCGTCTGGCCCCTAAAGTATGGAAATAAAAAATAAAAATAAAACGTTTACAAGGGTTTTTGATATAGATGTACATAAGAATACTTTGATAAGTATGTTTCAACTTAAATAGGGATGGTATAATAAAATTGTGGGGTCTGCGTTCGCGCATGTACTCCATGGAAATATGGCACAAACTTTAAGAGTTTTCATATCTATTTGCCTAAGTATACTTTGATAATTATGTTTCAGTTTGAATAAATATAGCATAATAAAATTATTGGGTGTTCATTCGCGCCTGACCTCCATAGAATGTAAATATGTCACAAAGAAGAGGTGATGGTCCACAATAACACCTTAACTTTAATCTTAATTCACGTTAGCTTTTATTTATTTTTTTGTTTTAAATAAATTCACCTCATAAATTCATGTTCTTATTAAAATGAAAAAAAAAAAAAAAAAAAAGTCGGAACTTTAGACAATTCTTGACACAAATTTTGCATAACTGTTTTTTTCCTTCTCCACTTTCGAAAATAGATAAATAATAAAAAATAAGAACGTTACTTATTATCGTGTCAAAAGAAGGAAAAAACTTCTGTTCACGTGATTACATAACCTTTTTATTTTTATTTTTTTTGTCAGTGTACTAGAAGGAATTCAGTTGATTACAACCCTTTCTGCATGTTCTTTACATTACAATAGTACAACCCTGAATTCGACGGCACAATCCTACACTGTTCAATACTGTAAAACTGAAACGAAGCTGTTCTGATTGAAAAGGGCACTATTTTCTTCTTATTCATATTTATATCGATTCTTTGCTTTAAAAAACTAAAGTAATTACGTGTTTACTTTTTTAATATCCCATTTTGCTGTTTCGGATTATTTTACTAAAGTAAGTAAAGCTTCATTATTTTTCAAAATTGTTTTTGTTTCTTTGTTTTACGATATTTCGTCAGTATTTAATAAGAGTGTTTAGCAGAAAAGCCAACAAACAACTACTCGAAAAAATAAATATACAAGAAATAAATGTTACCATAGTCAATAAAATTTCAGTTCATGATTTTTTTTGTTTTGAAATAGTTTTTAATGCTCTTTACTTGAAATAATTTCAGCAAACCGAAATTAAAACGAAATTTGAGGCGATAACTACTTAAATGAATTTTCATATGAACTACACATGCCATAATCGAATATTCCTCAAGCACAAAATAACGGAAAACATCAGCATATGTTTAGAAATATTCCTTACATTGACGGAACTCTCTTAAATTGTTAACACAGAATGTTCAGGTGGCCCTCCTCCAAATTGAAAACAGGGCTCTCCATTTCAAAGTCGCTGCCATTTTGATTTTTTTTTTTAAACCGGTTCGTGAATTAAAAAAAACAAATTTTTTTACAAACTACTTAAAAATACAAACCAATGAACGTTTCTACCATAAAAGTAACTTTTATGGACTATGGTAACATTTATTTCTTGTATGTTTATATTATAATATATATAACATTTTCTCTTTGTAAGGAAACATCATTTTGTTGGCCACTCTTGGCTACGAATGGAAACAAAGTTGATATAAAAAATATATTGTTGCGAAAATTATATTTACTTTCATCATATTTTGTTTAGGGTAAAAGTTTTCAGTATCAAAACCTATCTGTTTACAACCCCCTCCTTTTCATAACCTATCGTACTTTCATCAATCACAGTCCATTTTCTGTAGGCTGTTTTTGAACCCAGTCAACAACGAGTACTTCTGCTAGTATATATATATGTGTGTGTATGTATATAGATATATATATGTGCATGTGTGTTTATATGCATATATGTGTGTGTGTGTGTGTTTTTATATGCATATATATGTGTGTGTGTGTGTGTGTATGTATATATTTGTGTGCATATGCATATGTATGTGTATATGTATATATGTGTATGTATATGTATATATGTGTGTGCATATGCATATGTATGTGCATATGTATATATATATGTGTGTATATGTATATATGTGTGTGTACATGTATATATGTGTGTGTACATGGATATATGTGTGTGTATATCTATATATATATGTGTGTATATATATATGTGTGTGTGTGCGTATATGCACATATATGTGTGTGTATATGCATATATGTGTGTGTATATGCATACATGTGTGTGTATATGCATATATGTGTGTGTCTATATATGCATATATATATGTGTGTCTGTTTGTATATATATATATGTGTGTGTGTTTATATATATGTGTGTGTGTGTGTGTGTTTGTATATATGTGTGTGTGTATTTGTATATATGTGTGTGTGTGTGTTTGTATATATATGTGTGTGTGTATATATGTGTGTGTGTGTTTGTATATGTGTGTGTGTGTGTTTGTATATATATGTGTGTGTATGTGTGTGTGTGGGCATATATATATGTGTGGGTGTGTGTTTGTATATATATGTGGGTTTGTGTGTATATATATATATATGTTTGTGTATATATATATGTATATATATACATAAGTGTGTTTGTATATATATACATACATATGTGTGTTTATATATATATATATATATATATATATATATACATATGTGTGTTTATATATATATATATATTTATATATATGTATATTTAAATAAAATGGGTTAAGAAATTCCAACAAAAGAAAAATATATATTTAAATAAGGGAGTATATGTATATATGTGTGTGTATATGCATATGTATGTGTATATGTATATATGTGTGTATATGTATATATATGTGTGTGTATATGTATATATGTGTGTGTACATGTATATATGTGTGTGTATATGCACATATATGTGTGTGCATATGCATGTCTTTGTGTGTATATGCATTTATGTGTGTGTATATGCATATATGTGTGTGCATATGCATATATGTGTGTGTATATGCATATATGTATGTGTGTCTGTATATGCATATATATGTGTGTCTGTATATGCATATATATATGTATCTGTATATGCATATATATGTCTGTGTATATGCATGTATATATATGTGTGTGTTTGTATATAGATATATATATGTGTGTGTGTTTGTATATATATATGTGTGTGTGTTTGTGTATATATACATGTGTGTGTGTTTGTATATATGTGTGTGTGTTTGTATATATGTGTGTGTGTTTGTATATATGTGTGTGTGTGGGTTTGTATATATGTGTGTGTGTTTGTATATGTGTGTGTGTGTTTGTTTGTATATATATATATGTGTGTGTTTGTATATATATGTGTGTGTGTGTGTATTTGTATATATATATATGTGTGTGTGTGTTTGTGTATATACATGTGTGTGTGTTTGTATATGTGTGTGTGTGTGTATTTGTATATATGTGTGTGTGTGTGTTTGTATATATGTATGTGTGTTTGTATATGTGTGTGTGCGAGTTTGTATATATGTGTGTGTTTGTATATATGTGTGTGTGTGTATATATATGTGTGTGTGTGTGTTTGTATATATATATATATGTGTGTGTGTTTGTATATATATATGTTTGTGTATATATATGTATATATATACATATGTGTGTTTGTATGCATATATATATATATATATATATATATATATTAAATAAAATGGGTTAAGAAATTCCAACGAAAGAAAGATGTATATTTAAATAAGGGAGTAGTCACCAACAATGTGTATTTTTTAACAGTATTTTATTATTCCGTGTCTTGGTTTTTCATGTAGAATTATGTTTGGAACATTGTAATAATGTTTTTAAGTCATTGAAATCGTTTTTATGCGCGTTTCAGACGTGCTGTGAAGCGTCCTAGTCAGAAATTATTTTCAAATGTGTTGGAGATGTAAAAATGGCAATTTTCGTAGTTAATTTGAAGTTTTTCCAAGGGGTGGAGGCTAGTAAGTGTTTATTATTCATTGGCATGTTCAATTTTTATTGCTCTTTTATTGGGCCAGGCTGCTGACCTGGTTGTAGTCACTCTCTCTTTCTGCTAGTGTTTTTTTCTTTTCCTTTAGGGTAGGGTAGTGTGTGTGTGTGTGTGTGTGTGTGTGTGTGTGTGTGTGTGTGTGTGTGTGTGTGTGTGTGTGTGTGTGTGTGTGTATGTTCGCGTGTGTGTGCGTGTGTGTGCGTGTGTGTGTTTGCTTTTATTGGTTTGAGAATGTATATACTGTTTTATAGTATTATGAGGTTATTTTCTTCCTTAGGAAGGTGACTGTGATCCGAGGTCGTTACTAATGTGTATGTGTTAGGAGGGGGGGGACCAGCTCTTCTGAAATAAGGGTAGGGGTGCTTTCATTCTATTTTGATATTTATTTTTTGGATTCTTGGATTTTAGTATTGTGATTTTTTATTTTAGTCTTTTCGGGTATTCCTTATATTATGTTTGTTTAGAAAGAGGGGTGTATTTAAAATATGTATAGGGGATTTTTTAATGTTTCTATTTATTTGTCTCCCCATGTGGGTATGGCCAGACCTAGGATCGGTTCCTAGTGTGGGGGAGATTTTGTTTCCCAGAGGAGGGGGGTGCAATTGGAGAGGGTATAGGTATGGGAGGGGGATGATAGAAGAGATGATAGTTGTTTCAGTCATGAGGGGGTTCTCCTCCACTGACTGAGGTGTTGGAACAGATATTATACTATGGTTCTAGGTGTTTCCTAGTGTTGTTGGTTTCGAGGTTAAGTAGGGTTGGTATTGTTCAGTGTGTTGTATTAGAGATAGGGGTGTTATGTCTGTGTGTGGTTGTATGCGTGCACGTGTGTGTTTTAATGTGTCGGTTCTGATTTATGTGTGGGTGTGTATATATGTATGTGTATGGATGTGCATGCGAGTGTACCTTGCATTTCATGTTTTTGTGTGATGATATTAGGCTCTGTTCAGTTCAGGAGTGAATCTGGTGATGAAGTTGTTTTCCTGTGTAAGTAAATAAAAATAATTGTCTGTTTGGAAGATTGGCATTATTTTGAAGCTGTTTCCACTGCATGTGTGTAAGTGTTTTGAAATATAGAGGTGTCTGTTATCTGCAATTTTGATGTTGCTCTTATGTAAGGCCACTCTATTGCTGAAATTTTTGGTGGCGCCTATGTAGGATTTGTTGCATGTTGTACATCTTAGTGCATATACTACATTTCTGGAGGTGCAATTTAGATCCTTTTTTATTTTGAATGTTTGTGTTGGGTTTTTGAATGTGTATGTGTTACCTTCTATTATTATGTCACATACTCCACATCGCGGTTTGTTGCATTTTGTAACCCCTTTTGTAGTATGTGGGACGAGTTTTGAGGAAGTTAGGATGTATTTTAAGTTTTTGGGTTGGCGTTTGCTTTTTATTATTTTTGTTGTTTTAAGTATGTTGTTTAGTTTGTCGTTCTGATTGAGGAGGATAAGGTTTTTTGTTATCTGTGTGAATAGTTCTGGGTTGTTTGTGTTGTGTGTAGAGACGTATGCTAAAATTTGTTCTTTGTTGTGTTCTTTTGGGGTTCTTAGTTGGTCTAGTGGAATTTTTTCAGCCAGTTCAATACCTTTCTGTATTAGTGGTAGTGGATATCCTCTTTTCCGCAGTGTTATTTGTAGTTCATTCAGTCTAGTCGAACGGAGGTGTCTGTCTGTTACTATGGTGCAGACTCTACATGCTAGGGAGTAGAGTATTGATTTTAGACAGTTTTTAGGATGGTGGCTTTTGAAGTGGAGGTATTGTTGAGTGTCTGTGGGTTTGTGGTAGATGTCTGTGATTATGTTGTTGTTTTTGATTGTTACTAGGATGTCTAGGAAAGGTAGTTCTGTGGGGCTTTGTTCTAGTGTGAAGTTTATTTTTGGGTGTAGATTTTGTTTTGATATCCCCCCATGAGGTTCTCCAGAGGATAAAGCAGTCGTCTAGGTATTTTTCCCAAAATTTTATGAAGAGAGTTTTTATATTGTGCCCGTACTTTTGCTCTATCCTTTCATAAAGGGTCTCTTCTAGGAAGGCGAGTGTAAGGGTGGTATATGACGGTGCAATTTTGGCACCCATTGCTGTGCCTAGTATTTGAATGTAGTTGTCTTTATTGAATTGGAAGGAGTTGTTATTGAGGATTATGTCGATGCTATCAATCACGAATTGTTTATTGAATCTGGGGTGTAAAGTCTGTGTATGTTTGTCAATCCAATATGCGATAGCTTCTTTTCCTAGATTGTGTGGGATATTGCTATATAGGCTGCTAACATCGAATGTGGCTAGTATAGTCCCATCATCTACTTTTTCCAAATGAACTACGAAAATTGCCATTTTTACATCTCCAACACATTTGAAAATAATTTCTGACGAGGACGCTTCATCTGAAACGCGCGTAAAAACGATTTCAATGACTTAAAAACATTATTACAATGATCCAAACATAATTCTTCATGAAAAACCAAGACACGGAATAATAAAATAATGTTAAAAAATACACATTGTTGGTGATTACTCCCTTATTTAAATATATATATATATATATATATATATATATATATATATATATATGCATATGTGTGTTTGTATATATATATATATATATATACATACATATGTCTTTGTATATATATATACATATGTGTTTTTATATATATGTATATATATACATATGCGTTTGTATATATATGTGTATATATATACATATGTTTGTATATATATGTATGTATATATGTGTTTGTGTATATATGTATATATATATACATATGTGTTTGTATATATATACATATGTGTTTGTATATATATGTATATATATATATATACAGATGTGTTTGTATATATATATGTATATATATACATATGTGTTTGTATATATATATATATATATATACACATATATGTGTTTGTGTGTATATATATATATACATATGTGTTTGTCTATATATCTATACATATGTGTTTGTATATATATATATATATACATATATACATATATGTATTTGTATATATATACATATATGTGTTTATGTATACATATATGTGTTTGTATATATATATATATACATATATGTGTTTGTATATATATATACACATAAATGTGTTTGTGTGTATATATATATATATATATATGTGTGTTTGTGTGTGTATATATATACATATGTG
Source organism: Euprymna scolopes (assembly GCF_053919585.1). Taxonomy (NCBI): domain Eukaryota; kingdom Metazoa; phylum Mollusca; class Cephalopoda; order Sepiida; family Sepiolidae; genus Euprymna; species Euprymna scolopes. The sequence goes on from NC_136485.1 coordinate 96,760,741, forward strand.
TTTGTACATATATATATATATATATATATACACATATATGTGTTTGTATATATATAAACATATATGTGTTTGTATATATATATATATATATATATATATGTGTGTGTGTGTGTGTGTGTTTGTATATATATATATAGATACATATGTGTTTGTAAATATATATATATATACATATGTGTTTGTATATATATATATATATACACATACGTGTTTCTATATATATATATGCATATGTGTTTCTATATATATATATATATACAAATATATTTATATATATACAGTGTACAATTATATATACAAATATATATATATATATATATACAAATATATATATACAAATATATATATATACAAATATATATATATACTAGCAAAGATACCCGTGCTTCGCACGGAGCTTTGTTGCGCACTCGGGTACCAAAATCTGTGGGCACCTTTCCAGTAAGTTGATGTTGTAAGAGCAACGATTGCATAAGGTGATTAACATTTTAACTACCTCTTGTAGTGACTGAAATTCAATCAGGAACTTCACAAAACATTTTCATCAAAAAGGAAGGTTACTTGATGTTACATAGTAAATTTTTCATTGAAGTCATTTTCAACTCTTGCTTAAATTTTATCTTGCACATTCAATACTAAAAACTTACCACAATCAGATCATGTCAGTTTTTCCTCATATCCATTTCTTGAACTTTTCACTAAAGAGCCTCAGGGTAAACTACATTTCTGCTGCTTTGATTTGGAGCCAGAATGTAGAGTTTTTCTGAACTTCCTGTCCGGCTGATGGAGACGTAGAACATACCGTGACTGAAGCAGTCTGATGTCAAGTCTACGCCAATGGTGTTAAATGTCTGACCTTGACTTTTGTTTATGCTCATTGCAAAACACACCTTCACAGGAAATTGGAGTCTCCGGAATTTAAATGGAAGTACTGAGTCCGATGGAACTAAGGGGATCCTTGGCAGTAGAACGGTTTCGCCTTTGTAGGGACCACAGGAAATGGTGGCCTCAAGTACATTGGTGTGCAATCTGGTGATAACACATCTGGTTCCGTTTGTTATTTTTGGCGGTTCCAAGGATCGAAGAATCATGATTGGCGATCCAATTTTGAGATTTAAAATGTGTGGAGGCATTCCAGATATCTCCAAAGAGTTTAAAAACTCCACAGGGTAGTGAACAGCTTTATATTCATTAGTAGCTGAATCAACTGACTTGTATTGCTTTGTGTCTCCTGGAAATTCATCCATTATTGAATTGTTCAAATGATTCACATTGCTGTTTAATGGCGAAATAATAGCCCTCTCAGCAAGCCAATCCGGTGATTTTCCATTGTTTTGCAGGTCTGGGTACACTTTGTCTTTCAGTTGCTTCTGATTACCGACACATTTACCAAGCGCAGTTGGAATCTTAATTGTGTCAGGTGAAGAAGTGATAGGAAACTGACCATTACCGATTTGGAGAAGCAATTTTGAGAAGTCTGCTGCAGCTGTGTTATCAGAGATATAGGCTCTCATATTAGTAGTCAGTCTCTTCACTATAACGTGCCTCCAGAGATAGGATTGTTTCAAACTTGCATTGACAATGTTAGCCCTTGTGCCATTTTTAACCACTGGGAGGATTTGACGGAAATCACCGCAAAATAAGGTTGGAATGCCACCCATGGGATTCTTGTTTCCTGTGATGTCTTGCAGTGTTCGGTCAATTGCTTCATAAGCACTCTTGTGCGTCATTGAGGCTTCGTCTACAATGATTGCAGAGGTGTCTCTAATTACATTTGCCAAGGCTGAGTTACCAGTAATTTTGCAAACTGGCTGATCCATTCGATGAGTATCCAAGGGTACTTTAAAAGTGCTGTGAAGAGTGCGGCCACCTTGTAGTAGAGTAGCAGCAATGCCACTGAATGCTGTTGCAAGCACAATCTTTCTCATGGATCTAATCTTTGCAAGGATCAAATTGATTACAAAAGTCTTGCCCGTACCACCTGGAGCATCAAGAAACATCATGTTTTTGTTCATTTCACCTTGTGCTTCCAACATTGCCATGAATGAATTGTAAACTTCTCTTTGAGAATCGGTCAGTTTTTCTTGCATATTTTCTGCTTGTAGGGAAGTTCTTCAAGATTATAAGTAACTTCACGTTGATACTCTCTCGCGAGTCTTTCATCTCTCCCTTGCATTGGTGCAGGTAATCCATAGCTTGCCAATGGTTGACCGCACATAAGGAGAACTTTTTCTTCAATTAGACAAAGAGTTTTATTGTAGATGTCCTCATTAAAATCTGCTTCTGGATTGTTAACTTCTTGCCTGTATCTGTGAAGAATGTCTTCAGATATTACATCACGAAAAGCCATCCAGATCTCAAGAGGATTTCTTGGCTCACAGGCTGTTAAAATTATCACAAATAGGCTTCGCAAATTTGAAGGTGATTGAGTGGCACTTGCCTCTCCTACTGCTTGATGCAAGTGATGGTCATTTTCTAGAAGGCCTCGAGCAAGGCACGCTGCTCTGTATGTTTCAAACACCTGACCATTGTATGCTCGCAAATTTTGAAATGAAGTTGGACCAGCAACCTCATTGAGCAACAGGCGTAAGAAATAACACTCCCCTGCTTTTGGACTAATCGTGTAGATTCTCCCAATGCATGGTGCCTTCCATACATCATCATTTTCAGTACCTTCAACTTGTACCCCACGCATTCTTCTCATCCATTTCTTTGTCGATTTGTTCCAAGTGTAAAACTCAGGGACTTCTACGTATTTGAGACCCCTTGCAAAGTCATCCTCATGGCAGAGTTGAAAAAATGCTGTCAAAGTTGTGGCAGGCGGTGGACCTTGGGCTCGTTCCAGAGCAGTATCAGCTGAGAACATGACACGCTGCCCATTTTCAAGATGAACAGAAAGTTGTACAATTGGGGGGAAATGTTCATGGATGGGATGTTCCAATATCCTCCAGGCTGCCTCTGAACTGCCGACATACCTTGCATTCTGGAACTGCTGGATCTCATCCACAATGTGACTTTGTACTTGGCCTTGTTGGTTAGCTGCTCCATCAGTTCTTTGTAGTTCAAACACTGCTTGATCACATCCTTTATTCACGTATTTGAGGACATATTTGATGCTTTGGATCGAGCTGCAAATTTCTACGTTAATGTGAGCGTTGAACTGCTGAAGGAGGACCTTGTTGTACGGAACAATCCACTGGTTTGTTATTTCTTGATTAACATACCGACCATTTCTCTTCATCCTTATTGTACCAGTCTGGCCTCCATCTTCTGGTTTTCTTCGCCTGTACTTGGGGTAAGAGTCTTGGCCTTGCTTGGTACACTGAAGAAATTCTTTTGGGTATTTTTTGGAACATTTGTTGTCAATCATACATGGACAATTTGGATTAAATGGTCCACAAGGTCCATGCACCATATGTGCCATCACTTTAGCATGAAGATCAGGATCTTCCTCTTTGTCAGGGATCTCTGCAGATATGCAGAGATCCATTTTTTCTGGTAGAAGTTTGTCCTCTGGGGCCTGCCAGGTGAGGATGTGTGCATGCGGCAGTCCTCATTTTTGATATTCAATACTGTACAGGAAAGCCCTCAACCTGCCAAATCCTCCCTTTTTAATAAATTCAAGTAACTTTTTTAGCTTCTGCCTGAAAACCCTGGCAACAATATCTGGACGATCCTGAGGGTCTTGCCCTTGAAGACAATTTTCTGTAATTTCTGTCCACTTTGGATTTGTTGTGAACATGATGAAGAGGTCGGCTCGGCCCATTCGCCGAACATATGCCATGGCATCACTTTGACGCTCAAACATGTATCGAGGGCCTCCTGTATAAGTTGCCGGAAGTACAACTCGTTGACCAAACTGTTCTGGATTCCCATCCTCCCTAAGAATTGAATCTCTCAAGTTGCTATAATTGTCAGCTCTCAGGGTCTGTTGCTCACGCCTCAGGAACTGTAAACGTTCTGTTTCAATCTTGCAGTACACATCCACCAGCCATTGTTGAAATAGCCTTCGGTACCAGAGAAAATAGTTTCCAGGCCGAGTCATTAAATGGTACGAATAAAATTGCTGTTGGGTAACTTTTCGCCCATTGGATGCCTTCATGTAGATGTTGTAAGATGGAGAACCATAGGGGTACATTAACGGGTACATTAAAGTATCGTAGAGGGGATGTAGTTCGGAGATCCATTTTAATGTATCATTTCTAAAACGCAAGACAATATCCCGGTTAGCTGTTGGTTCATTCTCCATTAATATTCCAATCTCATACGTTGTTGTTGGAGCATTGAATCGCTGTGGATGCTCTTCTTGCGGCCTTCGGTCTTCCCTTATGACAACTTTATGTTCTACCAAGTGTTCTTCTTCAATCCTCTCCTTTGTTGTTTTCAGCTGACAAATAAAGCTGTTGTTCTCATGTAAAAATTCAGTCAGACTTTGGAGAATGTCTCTATTGAGTCTACTGTCACGTCCCCGATTATGTAGTTCCTCTTCCAGGCTATCCAAGAAGTAGACTTGAATAAACTTTGCTGTTTCATCTTCAGGTGGTAAAAGACTCCCAATCTGGTGGCAAACCTGGCCTCGAATTCTAAAAGAAGGATTCCACCCATGTACTGCCGCAATTTTGTGACCAAATGATGTCATTGCAAAACAATTGTTATAACTGCGTAGATTTTGCAGAAAATCTTTAGAGATGGGACCATTGCCGGAGAGCAAATCTTGAAGCAACTGAGGCAGTGGTGGAAAGCTATCAAGCACAACTTTGCCAGAAGAACAACAACAACCAGGGGTTTCTCCTTTAAATTTTACAGCTGAGCAATGTTGACATACTTTGTCCATTTTTCCTATATCAGCTGTAGTGAGAGAGTCATTTTTGTTGTAGAGCAATCCTTTTCTATTGCAGTGTTCTATTTCATGGTGTCTCAAAGCAGTCATTCGTTTTCTGTCAATTGCTGGGGCAAAGTCATACTCTCTCTCCATGCAGCCTCTCGTTGTTGCCCTTGGTATAGGCGAAAGCTTCGTTGGGTTTCCGATTCATTCTGATGTCGTTGAGCCACTCTCAACTCACCTTGTGTACGTCTACTTACCTCATATAATTCATTCGATCGTAATATTGCTTCTCTTTCCAGTGCATATCTTTGCCTTTCTTGAATTTCATCTTGTGATGAATTTAACCGCCTTACAGCATGTCTAGTTCTGTCAGCTTCACGTTGGGTTTCTCTTTCCAAATCTGACAGTCTTGCTCTCCTTTCTCTTTGACGTATCCTGTTAAGTTCTAGACGTCTTTCTCTATCTGAATTGTTTTCATTGGAGCAAATTGCAGCAACTCTTAGTCTATTAGCTTCCAATCTTTCCATTCTTTCTTCCTCACTTTCGTTTCTACTTCGTTTGGGTGGCATAATTTCGGTTTTAAACGGAATTGTTTAACGATATTAATGATTGTAAATTAATTAAGCGTAAAGGAAATGTATACTAACTGAAATGGACGAACTATAAATAATATTTCTGAATAGTACAATTATAAACAATTATATTGTACCTATTTACTATGCCTCCCCACGGGACAGAGTTAGACACCAGGGTCGTTTTTTAACGTGGAGAAAAGGTACAAAAATAAACATTGTCTCAGTCGTGAAGGATTTCTCCTCCACCGAAAGAGAACAAGAAAATGAAGTGCAGCATCTGAAGAACAGATGGTGTTTATTTGCTCCCCCACTGAGCAAATTAGGCACAAGGCCGTTTTTAATGTGAGGTAAAAACCAGCTCCCCTAAAAGTAGGCAAAAAGGGGGCACTCTGGTTACCAAAAATAATAATTGTCCCAGTATAGAGGGTTTCCCCTCCATTGACTGGTACAAATTATCTTAAGTGCAGCATCTGAAGAACAGATGGTATTTATTTGCTCCCCCACTGAGCAAATTAGGCACAAGGCCGTTTTTAATGTGAGGTAAAAACCAGCTCCCCTAAAAGTAGGCAAAAAGGGGGCACTCTGGTTACCAAAAATAATAATTGTCCCAGTATAGAGGGTTTCCCCTCCATTGACTGGTACAAATTATCTTAAGTGCAGCATCTGCCGGAACAGATGGTATTTATTTGCTCCCCCACTGAGCAAATTAGGCACAAGGCCGTTTTTAATGTGAGGTAAAAACCAGCTCCCCTAAAAGTAGGCAAAAAGGGGGCACTCTGGTTACCAAAAATAATAATTGTCCCAGTATAGAGGGTTTCCCCTCCATTGACTGGTACAAATTATCTTAAGTGCAGCATCTGTCGGAACAGATGGTATTTATTTGCTCCCCCACTGAGCAAATTAGGCACAAGGCCGTTTTTAATGTGAGGTAAAAACCAGCTCCCCTAAAAGGGGTCACTCTGGTTACCAAAAATAATAATTGTCCCAGTATAGAGGGTTTCCCCTCCATTGACTGGTACAAATCATATTAAGTGCAGCATCTGTCGGAACAGATACTACACTTTGATCTTGACCAAAAGGAATGAATAAAAGCGACCTACGTGTGACTCATTACTCCCGGGTGTAAACGCCACAGTCTAAAAGTAATAATTAAAAAAAAAAGTAAATGTAAAATAAATGTAATACCAACTTAGGTTAACTAAGTAAACAGTACAATTAAAACAGTTCTATTAAAACAAATAATTACTAAGATCTAGGTAATTGTTAGTCTCATTGTTATGGTTTTAAAGAAAAAAATGTGTAAAAAAAAGTTCTGCTTTTGTGAGTACGTGTATTTCTTTTAAATTACATAACCTTTTTATTTTATTATTTATATCTCTTTTAAATTTATATATTTTGTTAGTAAACTGGAAGAAATTCAGTTGAATAAAACCTTGTTCGTGTTCTTTACGTTAAACTCATATTTTTATAAAAGGTTCATCCGGTTTAAAGAAAGCACTAAGTTTAAATAAGACTGGAAATAACTAATTCAATATATAAATAGAAAAATGAAATAAATATAAGCTTTAAGTCTTAAGATAGTAATAATCAAAATGTAATAAATTATTTGTAGTTCAAATCTATGATAAACAGGCTTTCGAAATAGGCTCGACCAGAAAGATTAAATTGGAACGAAATTATAATCTCCGTGCCATTTTCAAAACAACCCCACAAAAGTAACGATATCCTGCAGTTGGTTAAATGACAATGGTTGTAAGAAAAATGTAAAAGAAAATGCGCTTATCTGTTTATTTTGACCTGTTTTATTTAATTAAAAAAAAATTGGCTATAACTGGAAGAGAGCGTTATGTTTTGGGGGTTGTTTAAAAAATAGAATGGAAATAAAGTTAGTTCCGTTTTAATTGTGTTTAATTGCGGCAAGCGCTAACAAAATCGAAAAATCACTGTTTACATTCGAAATGTAAACTTTTATAGGTTTACAGGTTTGCTGACAAGGCTGGGGGTGTTTAATACAATTATTTTACTAAATTGATTTTTTTCATTTAAAAATAAAATTATTTATTTTTTAATAAAGTTTTATTTTAAAATATTTGTTTTTGTTTATTTATATAAAATTACGATAGTTGAATTGTATTCTTTCAATTATATTGGCAAGTAAAATATAAAAGATTAAAACGGAACGAAATTGAAATTTCCATTACATTTTCAATACAATCCCAAAACATAAAGCTTTGCTCGCCAATGAATTGTTTTGATAATATACGTAAAGTGAAATAAATCGAATATAAAATTAAATGAAAATATATTAAATAATTAAATGTTAAATAGATTTTGTAAATAGTACAGTTGAAATGATTAGAATATTTCCAATATGTAATAAGGTCGAGGTAATTAGTTAAAGAGATTTAATATAATGTGATATGCAAATGAGCATAAGTCATTCGATATGGGGGTGGTTTGTAGACTAGTATATAAAGAAATTAGGCATAGATTCTTATGTCTCCTATAACAGCAACATCCTAAAATGGGTTCTAATGTTTCTCTACCGGGAGAGATCTACCCTCTTACCTCCTTTATATTTCGTTGATGATGGAGAGCTGAACACACAGACAGAAACACACGAACCCTATTACTTTATAAAAATATAGATAGATATATAAATATATATATATATATATATATATATACAAATATATATACATACAAATATATATATATTTGTATGTATATATATATATATTTGTATGTATATATATATTCGTATATATATTTGTATGTATATATATATATATATGTATATATATATTTGTATATGTATATATATATATTTGTATATATATATATATATTTGTATGTGTATCTATATTTTTATAAAGTAATAGGGTTCGTGTGTTTCTGTCTGTGTGTACAGCTCTCCATCATCAACGAAATATAAAGGAGGTAAGAGGGTAGATCTCTCCCGGTAGAGAAACATTAGAACCCATTTTAGGATGTTGCTGTTATAGGAGACATAAGAATCTATGCCTAATTTCTTTATATACTAGTCTACAAACCACCCCCATATCGAATGACTTATGCTCATTTGCATATCACATTATATTAAATCTCTTTAACTAATTACCTCGACCTTATTACATATTGGAAATATTCTAATCATTTCAACTGTACTATTTACAAAATCTATTTAACATTTAATTATTTAATATATTTTCATTTAATTTTATATTCGATTTATTTCACTTTACGTATATTATCAAAACAATTCATTGGCGAGCAAAGCTTTATGTTTTGGGATTGTATTGAAAATGTAATGGAAATTTCAATTTCGTTCCGTTTTAATCTTTTATATTTTACTTGCCAATATAATTGAAAGAATACAATTCAACTATCGTAATTTTATATAAATAAACAAAAACAAATATTTTAAAATAAAACTTTATTAAAAAATAAATAATTTTATTTTTAAATGAAAAAAATCAATTTAGTAAAATAATTGTATTAAACACCCCCAGCCTTGTCAGCAAACCTGTAAACCTATAAAAGTTTACATTTCGAATGTAAACAGTGATTTTTCGATTTTGTTAGCGCTTGCCGCAATTAAACACAATTAAAACGGAACTAACTTTATTTCCATTCTATTTTTTAAACAACCCCCAAAACATAACGCTCTCTTCCAGTTATAGCCAATTTTTTTTTAATTAAATAAAACAGGTCAAAATAAACAGATAAGCGCATTTTCTTTTACATTTTTCTTACAACCATTGTCATTTAACCAACTGCAGGATATCGTTACTTTTGTGGGGTTGTTTTGAAAATGGCACGGAGATTATAATTTCGTTCCAATTTAATCTTTCTGGTCGAGCCTATTTCGAAAGCCTGTTTATCATAGATTTGAACTACAAATAATTTATTACATTTTGATTATTACTATCTTAAGACTTAAAGCTTATATTTATTTCATTTTTCTATTTATATATTGAATTAGTTATTTCCAGTCTTATTTAAACTTAGTGCTTTCTTTAAACCGGATGAACCTTTTATAAAAATATGAGTTTAACGTAAAGAACACGAACAAGGTTTTATTCAACTGAATTTCTTCCAGTTTACTAACAAAATATATAAATTTAAAAGAGATATAAATAATAAAATAAAAAGGTTATGTAATTTAAAAGAAATACACGTACTCACAAAAGCAGAACTTTTTTTTACACATTTTTTTCTTTAAAACCATAACAATGAGACTAACAATTACCTAGATCTTAGTAATTATTTGTTTTAATAGAACTGTTTTAATTGTACTGTTTACTTAGTTAACCTAAGTTGGTATTACATTTATTTTACATTTACTTTTTTTTTTAATTATTACTTTTAGACTGTGGCGTTTACACCCGGGAGTAATGAGTCACACGTAGGTCGCTTTTATTCATTCCTTTTGGTCAAGATCAAAGTGTAGTATCTGTTCCGACAGATGCTGCACTTAATATGATTTGTACCAGTCAATGGAGGGGAAACCCTCTATACTGGGACAATTATTATTTTTGGTAACCAGAGTGACCCCTTTTAGGGGAGCTGGTTTTTACCTCACATTAAAAACGGCCTTGTGCCTAATTTGCTCAGTGGGGGAGCAAATAAATACCATCTGTTCCGACAGATGCTGCACTTAAGATAATTTGTACCAGTCAATGGAGGGGAAACCCTCTATACTGGGACAATTATTATTTTTGGTAACCAGAGTGCCCCCTTTTTGCCTACTTTTAGGGGAGCTGGTTTTTACCTCACATTAAAAACGGCCTTGTGCCTAATTTGCTCAGTGGGGGAGCAAATAAATACCATCTGTTCCGGCAGATGCTGCACTTAAGATAATTTGTACCAGTCAATGGAGGGGAAACCCTCTATACTGGGACAATTATTATTTTTGGTAACCAGAGTGCCCCCTTTTTGCCTACTTTTAGGGGAGCTGGTTTTACCTCACATTAAAAACGGCCTTGTGCCTAATTTGCTCAGTGGGGGAGCAAATAAATACCATCTGTTCTTCAGATGCTGCACTTAAGATAATTTGTACCAGTCAATGGAGGGGAAACCCTCTATACTGGGACAATTATTATTTTTGGTAACCAGAGTGCCCCCTTTTTGCCTACTTTTAGGGGAGCTGGTTTTTACCTCACATTAAAAACGGCCTTGTGCCTAATTTGCTCAGTGGGGGAGCAAATAAACACCATCTGTTCTTCAGATGCTGCACTTCATTTTCTTGTTCTCTTTCGGTGGAGGAGAAATCCTTCACGACTGAGACAATGTTTATTTTTGTACCTTTTCTCCACGTTAAAAAACGACCCTGGTGTCTAACTCTGTCCCGTGGGGAGGCATAGTAAATAGGTACAATATAATTGTTTATAATTGTACTATTCAGAAATATTATTTATAGTTCGTCCATTTCAGTTAGTATACATTTCCTTTACGCTTAATTAATTTACAATCATTAATATCGTTAAACAATTCCGTTTAAAACCGAAATTATGCCACCCAAACGAAGTAGAAACGAAAGTGAGGAAGAAAGAATGGAAAGATTGGAAGCTAATAGACTAAGAGTTGCTGCAATTCGCTCCAATGAAAACAATTCAGATAGAGAAAGACGTCTAGAACTTAACAGGATACGTCAAAGAGAAAGGAGAGCAAGACTGTCAGATTTGGAAAGAGAAACCCAACGTGAAGCTGACAGAACTAGACATGCTGTAAGGCGGTTAAATTCATCACAAGATGAAATTCAAGAAAGGCAAAGATATGCACTGGAAAGAGAAGCAATATTACGATCGAATGAATTATATGAGGTAAGTAGACGTACACAAGGTGAGTTGAGAGTGGCTCAACGACATCAGAATGAATCGGAAACCCAACGAAGCTTTCGCCTATACCAAGGGCAACAACGAGAGGCTGCATGGAGAGAGAGTATGACTTTGCCCCAGCAATTGACAGAAAACGAAGCAGCTAGACAACGAATGACTGCTTTGAGACACCATGAAATAGAACACTGCAATAGAAAAGGATTGCTCTACAACAAAAATGACTCTCTCACTACAGCTGATATAGGAAAAATGGACAAAGTATGTCAACATTGCTCAGCTGTAAAATTTAAAGGAGAAACCCCTGGTTGTTGTTGTTCTTCTGGCAAAGTTGTGCTTGATAGCTTTCCACCACTGCCTCAGTTGCTTCAAGATTTGCTCTCCGGCAATGGTCCCATCTCTAAAGATTTTCTGCAAAATCTACGCAGTTATAACAATTGTTTTGCAATGACATCATTTGGTCACAAAATTGCGGCAGTACATGGGTGGAATCCTTCTTTTAGAATTCGAGGCCAGGTTTGCCACCAGATTGGGAGTCTTTTACCACCTGAAGATGAAACAGCAAAGTTTATTCAAGTCTACTTCTTGGATAGTCTGGAAGAGGAACTACATAATCGGGGACGTGACAGTAGACTCAATAGAGACATTCTCCAAAGTCTGACTGAATTTTTACATGAGAACAACAGCTTTATTTGTCAGCTGAAAACAACAAAGGAGGGATTGAAGAAGAACACTTGGTAGAACATAAAGTTGTCATAAGGGAAGACCGAAGGCCGCAAGAAGAGCATCCACAGCGATTCAATGCTCCAACAACAACGTATGAGATTGGAATATTAATGGAGAATGAACCAACAGCTAACCGGGATATTGTCTTGCGTTTTAGAAATGATACATTAAAATGGATCTCCGAACTACATCCCCTCTACGATACTTTAATGTACCCGTTAATGTACCCCTATGGTTCTCCATCTTACAACATCTACATGAAGGCATCCAATGGGCGAAAAGTTACCCAACAGCAATTTTATTCGTACCATTTAATGACTCGGCCTGGAAACTATTTTCTCTGGTACCGAAGGCTATTTCAACAATGGCTGGTGGATGTGTACTGCAAGATTGAAACAGAACGTTTACAGTTCCTGAGGCGTGAGCAACAGACCCTGAGAGCTGACAATTATAGCAACTTGAGAGATTCAATTCTTAGGGAGGATGGGAATCCAGAACAGTTTGGTCAACGAGTTGTACTTCCGGCAACTTATACAGGAGGCCCTCGATACATGTTTGAGCGTCAAAGTGATGCCATGGCATATGTTCGGCGAATGGGCCGAGCCGACCTCTTCATCATGTTCACAACAAATCCAAAGTGGACAGAAATTACAGAAAATTGTCTTCAAGGGCAAGACCCTCAGGATCGTCCAGATATTGTTGCCAGGGTTTTCAGGCAGAAGCTAAAAAAGTTACTTGAATTTATTAAAAAGGGAGGATTTGGCAGGTTGAGGGCTTTCCTGTACAGTATTGAATATCAAAAAAGAGGACTGCCGCATGCACACATCCTCACCTGGCAGGCCCCAGAGGACAAACTTCTACCAGAAAAAATGGATCTCTGCATATCTGCAGAGATCCCTGACAAAGAGGAAGATCCTGATCTTCATGCTAAAGTGATGGCACATATGGTGCATGGACCTTGTGGACCATTTAATCCAAATTGTCCATGTATGATTGACAACAAATGTTCCAAAAAATACCCAAAAGAATTTCTTCAGTGTACCAAGCAAGGCCAAGACTCTTACCCCAAGTACAGGCGAAGAAAACCAGAAGATGGAGGCCAGACTGGTACAATAAGGATGAAGAGAAATGGTCGGTATGTTAATCAAGAAATAACAAACCAGTGGATTGTTCCGTACAACAAGGTCCTCCTTCAGCAGTTCAACGCTCACATTAACATAGAAATTTGCAGCTCGATCCAAAGCATCAAATATGTCCTCAAATACGTGAATAAAGGATGTGATCAAGCAATGTTTGAACTACAAAGAACTGATGGAGCAGCTAACCAACAAGGCCAAGTACAAAGTCACATTGTGGATGAGATCCAGCAGTTCCAGAATGCAAGGTATGTCGGCAGTTCAGAGGCAGCCTGGAGGATATTGGAACATCCCATCCATGAACATTTCCCCCCAATTGTACAACTTTCTGTTCATCTTACGACGTCTCCACCTGATAGTCAGGGACCCGCACCTTGGATTAACCACTAAGGTCCTATCAGCAGGCACAAAGTACTGGGGCTGCTGTATTGCCATTTGGTTAATGGATTCTGGACCATGCAGTAGTCTCTGGTGGGGCCTCTCGATGCCATACTAGTGGGTAATTGTTACGGCTTTATCTTATCATGTGCTACAAAAAAAAAAAAAAAAATTCTTCGTTACTTTTCTCTCTTTGTTTCCCCTCTCTGTCCTGCTCTAAGCAAATCTGACGACCTAGTCCACAAACTCCAAAATTCCATCATAACAAGTTTCAATAAAAAATACACGATTAAACCCGGATCTGAAACTTCCAATGTTGACCCCCACTACCATGTCTCCTTCTCCAACATCAGGGGTCTACGTTCTAACCTTCCAGAGGTTGAAGCCCAATTACAGGAGACTAAACCAGACCTTTTATTTTTAAGCGAAACTGGAATTGGACAGACTATTTCCCTAAATGAGTTCGTAATTAAAGGATACTCTAACCTAACTTCCAAATCTGACCCCCAAGATCGCCATAGGCATGGAATATGTGCCTATATAAAAGATGGCTTTCCATGTGGTAGCGACATCTCCAGAGAAGATCCTAACTTACCCTATATGTGCTTCCGAGTAGCACTAGCTCACACTACGGCATTTATATTTACTCTCTATCGCCCCTATAACAGCGGAGTTACTATCTTTAAAAGCATATCTGAGAAAATTGACCAAGTTCTATCAGCATATCCTTCAGCTAACATTCACGTATGTGGAGACTTCAATGTTCACAATGTGGAATGGTTGACCCACTCAAACAAGACCGATGATGATTTCTCCATTGCTTATGACCTCACTCAGATTGTTCACGAACCCACCCATGTGCCCGACAATGACGGCCAGTATGCAAGTCTCCTAGACCTTTTTCTCACAACTTGCCCTGAACTATGTTCAGTTTCCGTTCTGTCCCCTCTTGGATCTTCCGACCACTCAGTTGTATCAATTAAGATAAAAATGAAATGTAATAAGTCCTCAGACATACCTCTCCATCGTACAGTATATCGATACACTATGGCTGACTGGGATAGTTTCCGTACATTTATATCGGATCTTCCTCTGCGTTCCTTATTTAAAAAGGATGTGTCGTCTATAGTATCAGACCTGACAGAATGGTTAATTGTAGGTATAGACAATTTCATACCCTCGAAAAAGTTCCAGCAAAAACCTAACAGCCAGCCATGGTTTTCTCCAGAATGTGATGCTGCTATTTCGCACAGAAATCACTTTTTCCACTGCTTCCAACGTAATAGATGTATGGAAACTAAAGCCGCTTTCAGGACTGCCAGCAACCATTGTAAGAAAGTAATAAAGAACGCAAGAGAGTTGTATGCTCAATCCGTCAAGTCCAAAGTAGCTGAGCAGCGGCTTGGTTCCCACCAGTTTTGGCAAATTGCAAACAGAATCTTGAACAGAAGCGTGTGCTCCATCCCAACTATCATTAATGGACCTGAGTTAATCTCGTCAGCATCAGACAAAGCCAAACTCTTTGCCAAGAACTTTGCAGCCAATTCTACCCTTTGCGACCAAGGCCGCCAACCCCCAATATTTCCTCCTGTATCAGAAAACACACTATGTGATATATAAATATCTGTATGTGATGTTGCCAAGCTAATCAAGAACCTTGATTCCAGTAAAGCAACCGGCCCTGACGATATTCCAATTATAGTACTCAAAAAACATCAACCAGAACTAGCACCCATACTTACAAAACTGTTTAAACGTTATTTTAAGGAGAATTGCTTCCCATCACCCTGGAAAATCACATCAGTATGCCCTGTATTTAAGAATTCAGGTGATCGCTCATCCCCCTCTCAGTACAGGCCAATAAGTCTCCTGTGCATCATGAGTAAGTTGCTGGAATCTGTGTTAAATACAGAAGTAATCAACCATCTCAGCAAAAATAACCTTCTTAGTGACACACAATATGGTTTCCGTTCTGCTAGATCTACAGCAGATGTGCTTACAGTTATATCTCATAGGATTAGCGAATCACTCGACAGAGGCAACCTTTCTAGGGCAATTGCTCTTGACATATCAAAGGCCTTTGATAGGGTATGGCATAAAGGTTTACTTCACAAGATCTCCAGCTATGGTATTGCTGGAAATGTCTTCTCAATTATTAAATCATTTCTCTCTGATAGGTTCATAAGAGTAGTAGTTGATGGACAAAAATCAGAAGCTCACAGTATAAATGCTGGGTTCCATCCATTCAGGGTTCCATCCTGGGCCCAACTCTCTTCCTGATCTACATTAATGATCTTCCAAATCACATCCTTACATCATTCGTAGACATTTTTGCTGATGACACTACCATCTATGGTAGCACATCTAAGACCGTAAACGACCAAGTTCTCTCCAATTCTCTCTCCTCTGATCTTGATCACGTTGTACAATGGGGAAAGGAGTGGCTGGTTACTTTTAATGCATCTAAAACCAAGCTTCTATCTTTACATCATCAACGTTCTGATCCCCATCTGGCATCAATTAAAATGAATGGCTCTCGTCTTGGGGAGGCCTCAAGTTTTGACAGGCTTCTGGGCTTGACCATTACTCCTGATCTTAAATGGAACACGTACATCAAATCTGTTGCCAAGGCCGCTGGAAAAATGGTCGGATCCTTCTATCGATCCAGTAGATATCTCACTGCTGATGCTATTCTCTATCTATATAAGAGCCAGGTATGTCCAAGGATGGAATACTGTTGCCACATATGGGCAGGAGCTGCTAGAAAAGACTTGTCCTGCCTTGATAAGGTTCAAAATAGACTTCGTGGCCTGGTAGGAGATGTCCTTTTCTCTTCGCTGCAACCTCTATCTCACAGACGAGATGTTGCGAGTTTGTCTCTTCTTTATCGTTATTTTCATGGAAAGTGTTCAACTGAGCTTCAATCTATGGTCCCCCCTCGCCAAACTTTCACAAGAAACACTAGACTAGCTGAAAACATTATCAATAATTTTCCCCACTCTTTATCTGTACCTAAACCTATACATATATTCCATGATCAAAGCTTCTTTCTTAGAACTGCACGCCTGTGGAATTGTCTTCCGTTTTCCTGCTTTCCAGCTTTCTATAATATGGTTGTCTTCAAGTCCAACGTGAACAAGTTTCTGATGAGCCGTTCCACTTAAGTTAACAAATTTACCGAACTTCCATTACTATCAATTACAATATTGTCCTTTTGACTACTCTACACTCTTTAACCCTTATCCTTGAGTGGCCTATCAGCCTTGATAAGTGGTGACGTCTATGTAAAAAAAAAATATATATATATACAAATATATATATATACAAATATATATATATATATACAAATATATATATATACAAATATATACAAATATATATATATATACAAATATATACAAATATATATATATATATATATATACAAATATATATATATATAAATAAATCAGAACCTATAAATAATGCGAAGCTCGCGATTTGTTTACAAACAAACGTTTGAGCCCTCTACGAGTAGCGGACGGATGTTTATTTAAATAATCGTTCGGACAGGTTAATTTCGGCCACCGATTCCGTAGTCAAGGGGGAGAACTGCCGACTGTCATCACGACGGTTCTAGGTTCGATCCTCGGCTTGGGAGAGGTGTTAGTCTAGCGGCACTGATGAGTTGTGATACAACGAAACAGGTCTGTATGTCGATGACTAAAATATATTTTATAAAGCTCCCCTCTTTGGTAGAGCACTCTCGTAAATTATCTTACTCGCTACTTAATTTAGCTGAAATAATGCGAAGCTCGCGATTTGTTTACAAACAAACGTTTGAGCCCTCTACGAGTAGCGGACGGATGTTTATTTAAATAATCGTTCGGACAGGTTAATTTCGGCCACCGATTCCGTAGTCAAGGGGGAGAACTGCCGACTGTCATCACGACGGTTCTAGGTTCGATCCTCGGCTTGGGAGAGGTGTTAGTCTAGCGGCACTGATGAGTTGTGATACAACGAAACAGGTCTGTATGTCGATGACTAAAATATATTTTATAAAGCTCCCCTCTTTGGTAGAGCACTCTCGTAAATTATCTTACTCGCTACTTAATTTAGCTGAAATAATGCGAAGCTCGCGATTTGTTTACAAACAAACGTTTGAGCCCTCTACGAGTAGCGGACGGATGTTTATTTAAATAATCGTTCGGACAGGTTAATTTCGGCCACCGATTCCGTAGTCAAGGGGGAGAACTGCCGACTGTCATCACGACGGTTCTAGGTTCGATCCTCGGCTTGGGAGAGGTGTTAGTCTAGCAGCACTGATGAGTTGTGATACAACGAAACAGGTCTGTATGTCGATGACTAAAATATATTTTATAAAGCTCCCCTCTTTGGTAGAGCACTCTCGTAAATTATCTTACTCGCTACTTAATTTAGCTGAAATAATGCGAAGCTCGCGATTTGTTTACAAACAAACGTTTGAGCCCTCTACGAGTAGCGGACGGATGTTTATTTAAATAATCGTTCGGACAGGTTAATTTCGGCCACCGATTCCGTAGTCAAGGGGGAGAACTGCCGACTGTCATCACGGCTGTTCTAGGTTCGATCCTCGGCTTGGGAGAGGTGTTAGTCTAGCGGCACTGATGAGTTGTGATACAACGAAACAGGTCTGTATGTCGATGACTAAAATATATTTTATAAAGCTCCCCTCTTTGGTAGAGCACTCTCGTAAATTATCTTACTCGCTACTTAATTTAGCTGAAATAATGCGAAGCTCGCGATTTGTTTACAAACAAACGTTTGAGCCCTCTACGAGTAGCGGACGGATGTTTATTTAAATAATCGTTCGGACAGGTTAATTTCGGCCACCGATTCCGTAGTCAAGGGGGAGAACTGCCGACTGTCATCACGACGGTTCTAGGTTCGATCCTCGGCTTGGGAGAGGTGTTAGTCTAGCGGCACTGATGAGTTGTGATACAACGAAACAGGTCTGTATGTCGATGACTAAAATATATTTTATAAAGCTCCCCTCTTTGGTAGAGCACTCTCGTAAATTATCTTACTCGCTACTTAATTTAGCTGAAATAATGCGAAGCTCGCGATTTGTTTACAAACAAATGTTTGAGCCCTCTACGAGTAGCGGACGGATGTTTATTTAAATAATCGTTCGGACAGGTTAATTTCGGCCACCGATTCCGTAGTCAAGGGGGAGAACTGCCGACTGTCATCACGACGGTTCTAGGTTCGATCCTCGGCTTGGGAAAGGTGTTAGTCTAGCGGCACTGATGAGTTGTGATACAACGAAACAGGTCTGTATGTCGATGACTAAAATATATTTTATAAAGCTCCCCTCTTTGGTAGAGCACTCTCGTAAATTATCTTACTCGCTACTTAATTTAGCTGAAATAATGCGAAGCTCGCGATTTGTTTACAAACAAACGTTTGAGCCCTCTACGAGTAGCGGACGGATGTTTATTTAAATAATCGTTCGGACAGGTTAATTTCGGCCACCGATTCCGTAGTCAAGGGGGAGAACTGCCGACTGTCATCACGACGGTTCTAGGTTCGATCCTCGGCTTGGGAGAGGTGTTAGTCTAGCGGCACTGATGAGTTGTGATACAACGAAACAGGTCTGTATGTCGATGACTAAAATATATTTTATAAAGCTCCCCTCTTTGGTAGAGCACTCTCGTAAATTATCTTACTCGCTACTTAATTTAGCTGAAATAATGCGAAGCTCGCGATTTGTTTACAAACAAACGTTTGAGCCCTCTACGAGTAGCGGACGGATGTTTATTTAAATAATCGTTCGGACAGGTTAATTTCGGCCACCGATTCCATAGTCAAGGGGGAGAACTGCCGACTGTCATCACGACGGTTCTAGGTTCGATCCTCGGCTTGGGAGAGGTGTTAGTCTAGCGGCACTGATGAGTTGTGATACAACGAAACAGGTCTGTATGTCGATGACTAAAATATATTTTATAAAGCTCCCCTCTTTGGTAGAGCACTCTCGTAAATTATCTTACTCGCTACTTAATTTAGCTGAAATAATGCGAAGCTCGCGATTTGTTTACAAACAAACGTTTGAGCCCTCTATGAGTAGCGGACGGATGTTTATTTAAATAATCGTTCGGACAGGTTAATTTCGGCCACCGATTCCGTAGTCAAGGGGGAGAACTGCCGACTGTCATCACGACGGTTCTAGGTTCGATCCTCGGCTTGGGAGAGGTGTTAGTCTAGCGGCACTGATGAGTTGTGATACAACGAAACAGGTCTGTATGTCGATGACTAAAATATATTTTATAAAGCTCCCCTCTTTGGTAGAGCACTCTCGTAAATTATCTTACTCGCTACTTAATTTAGCTGAAATAATGCGAAGCTCGCGATTTGTTTACAAACAAACGTTTGAGCCCTCTACGAGTAGCGGACGGATGTTTATTTAAATAATCGTTCGGACAGGTTAATTTCGGCCACCGATTCCGTAGTCAAGGGGGAGAACTGCCGACTGTCATCACGACGGTTCTAGGTTCGATCCTCGGCTTGGGAGAGGTGTTAGTCTAGCGGCACTGATGAGTTGTGATACAACGAAACAGGTCTGTATGTCGATGACTAAAATATATTTTATAAAGCTCCCCTCTTTGGTAGAGCACTCTCGTAAATTATCTTACTCGCTACTTAATTTAGCTGAAATAATGCGAAGCTCGCGATTTGTTTACAAACAAACGTTTGAGCCCTCTACGAGTAGCGGACGGATGTTTATTTAAATAATCGTTCGGACAGGTTAATTTCGGCCACCGATTCCGTAGTCAAGGGGGAGAACTGCCGACTGTCATCACGACGGTTCTAGGTTCGATCCTCGGCTTAGGAGAGATGTTAGTCTAGCGGCACTGATGAGTTGTGATACAACGAAACAGGTCTGTATGTCGATGACTAAAATATATTTTATAAAGCTCCCCTCTTTGGTAGAGCACTCTCGTAAATTATCTTACTCGCTACTTAATTTAGCTGAAATAATGCGAAGCTCGCGATTTGTTTACAAACAAACGTTTGAGCCCTCTACGAGTAGCGGACGGATGTTTATTTAAATAAT
Source organism: Euprymna scolopes (assembly GCF_053919585.1). Taxonomy (NCBI): domain Eukaryota; kingdom Metazoa; phylum Mollusca; class Cephalopoda; order Sepiida; family Sepiolidae; genus Euprymna; species Euprymna scolopes. The sequence goes on from NC_136485.1 coordinate 96,781,290, forward strand.
CGTTCGGACAGGTTAATTTCGGCCACCGATTCCGTAGTCAAGGGGGAGAACTGCCGACTGTCATCACGACGGTTCTAGGTTCGATCCTCGGCTTGGGAGAGGTGTTAGTCTAGCGGCACTGATGAGTTGTGATACAACGAAACAGGTCTGTATGTCGATGACTAAAATATATTTTATAAAGCTCCCCTCTTTGGTAGAGCACTCTCGTAAATTATCTTACTCGCTACTTAATTTAGCTGAAATAATGCGAAGCTCGCGATTTGTTTACAAACAAATGTTTGAGCCCTCTACGAGTAGCGGACGGATGTTTATTTAAATAATCGTTCGGACAGGTTAATTTCGGCCACCGATTCCGTAGTCAAGGGGGAGAACTGCCGACTGTCATCACGACGGTTCTAGGTTCGATCCTCGGCTTGGGAAAGGTGTTAGTCTAGCGGCACTGATGAGTTGTGATACAACGAAACAGGTCTGTATGTCGATGACTAAAATATATTTTATATTATATATATATATATATACAAATATATATACAAATATATATATATACAAATATATATATATGCAAATATATATATACAAATATATCTATATCTATACAAATATATATCTATACAAATATATATATATACAAATATATATATATATATATATATATATATATATATATATATATATATACAGGTTGGCCGAAAAGTCCCAGGACACTATACATGTATTTTTAATAAAACACAGTATTTTTTAATGAAACACACAGAAAACATATATATTCAACAAAAAAAGAGAACTTTATTAGAAACAAAGCAGAAAACAACTAGAGTAATTTAGTGGTCTAGGGGATCAGTATGTTGGTCCTCGTTGTTCTTGCACAATTCCATTCGCCTCCAGGTTCTTTGTGCCATTTTTTTTTAGAGAATTCCTTGATACGCTAGCAAAAGCTGCAATAATCGCATGCTTTAGCTGATCAATGGTTTCGTATCTAATACCAGAAACTTGACCTTTAATTAAACCCCATAATGAGTTGTCTGGAGTGGTCAAGTCGGGGCTTCGTGGTGGCCAAGCAAAAGAATTTGATCCGCGCCCAATCCATCGATCAGGAAACTCTGCATTTAGCAGCGCTCTCACAGGAAGTACATAATGTGTGGTTGCACCATCTTGCTGTAGCCATACACGATCCTTAATACCAAGTTCTATTAACTTGGGAATGAACCAGTTTCTAATCATGTTGGCATATGATTCCTGGTTGACATTGCCATCAAAGAAATAAGGACCAATCAAATGTTCAGATGTCAATGCAGCCCAAATCATGACATGTGGAGGATTATTTTCAACTTCTTCTTTGTAAAAGGGGTTTTCTTTAGCCCAAACTTTTCGGCCAGTGTCCTGGGACTTTTCGGCCACCCTGTACAAATACATATATATATATACAAATATATATATATATATACAAATATATATATATACAAATATATATATATACACAAATATATATATATATACAAATATATATATATACAAATATATATAAATATATATATATATATTTGTATATATATATGTACAAATATATATATACAAATATATATATATACAAATATATATATATATATATATATACAAATATATATATACAAATATATATAATACGTGTGTTTGTATATATATATACATGTGTGTGTGTATTTGTATATATATAAATGTGTGTGTGTTTGTATATATAGGTGTTTGTGTGCTTGTGTGTATATATATGTGTTTGTGTGTGTGTATATATATATATATGTATGTGCGTTTATATATATATATACATATGTGTGTGGTTATATATATATATATATATATATGTATATATGTGTGTGTCTGTTTGTGTATATGTATATATACATATATGTGTATTTGCGTGTATATATATATACATGTGTGTCTGTATATATATATATATATATATATATATATACATGTGTATTTCAAACAAACGTTTGAGCCCTCTACGAGTAGCAGACGAATGTTTATTTAAATAATCGTTCTGACAAGTTAATTTCGGCCACCGATTCCGTAGTCAAGGGGATAGGACTGCCGACTGTCATCACGACGGTTCTAGGTTCGATCCTCGGCTTGGGAGAGGTGTTAGTCTAGCGGCACTGATGAGTTGTGATACAACGAAACAGGTCTGTATGTCGATGACTAAAATATATTTTATAAAGCTCCCCTCTTTGGTAGAGCACTCTTGTAAATTATCTTACTCGCTACTTAATTTAGCTGAAATAATGCGAAGCTCGCGATTTGTTTACAAACAAACGTTTGAGCCCTCTACGAGTAGCAGACGAATGTTTATTTAAATAATCGTTCTGACAAGTTAATTTCGGCCACCGATTCCGTAGTCAAGGGGATAGGACTGCCGACTGTCATCACGACGGTTCTAGGTTCGATCCTCGGCTTGGGAGAGGTGTTAGTCTAGCGGCACTGATGAGTTGTGATACAACGAAACAGGTCTGTATGTCGATGACTAAAATATATTTTATAAAGCTCCCCTCTTTGGTAGAGCACTCTTGTAAATTATCTTACTCGCTACTTAATTTAGCTGAAATAATGCGAAGCTCGCGATTTGTTTACAAACAAACGTTTGAGCCCTCTACGAGTAGCAGACGAATGTTTATTTAAATAATCGTTCTGACAAGTTAATTTCGGCCACCGATTCCGTAGTCAAGGGGATAGGACTGCCGACTGTCATCACGACGGTTCTAGGTTCGATCCTCGGCTTGGGAGAGGTGTTAGTCTAGCGGCACTGATGAGTTGTGATACAACGAAACAGGTCTGTATGTCGATGACTAAAATATATTTTATAAAGCTCCCCTCTTTGGTAGAGCACTCTTGTAAATTATCTTACTCGCTACTTAATTTAGCTGAAATAATGCGAAGCTCGCGATTTGTTTACAAACAAACGTTTGAGCCCTCTACGAGTAGCAGACGAATGTTTATTTAAATAATCGTTCTGACAAGTTAATTTCGGCCACCGATTCCGTAGTCAAGGGGATAGGACTGCCGACTGTCATCACGACGGTTCTAGGTTCGATCCTCGGCTTGGGAGAGGTGTTAGTCTAGCGGCACTGATGAGTTGTGATACAACGAAACAGGTCTGTATGTCGATGACTAAAATATATTTTATATATATATATACATATGTGTGTATGTATATATATATACATATGTGTGTTTGCATATATATATATATAGATAGATGTGTGTTTGTATATATATAGATATTTATATATATGTATATATATATGTGTTTGTATATATATATATACATACATATGTGTTGTATATATACATAGATATAGTTTGTATCTCTCTCTCTCTCTCTCTCTCTAAATATATATATATACATATATATGTGTTTGTATATATATATATATATACATATATATGTGTTTGTATCTATCTATCTATCTATATATATATATATATATATATTCATTTTTATTATCGTGTGTATTCGTTGAATTGTGAACATCATCACTATTGTGATTACCATTGATGAATTATACCGTTTTTAAACGCTTCACTGAATTTTAAAAAAAATAAATAAATAAATAAATAAAAACATCGAAATTCATGACTGCTTTGTTTTACGTATGGCGTGTTCTGGATTTGTTTTCATTTTTATTATCGTGTGTATTTGCTGAATTGTGAACATCATCACTATCGTCATGATCATTGAGGAATTATACCGTTTTTAAACGCTTCTCTCAAAAAAACAAAAAACAAAAAAAAGAACACCAAGATTCATAACTGCTCTGTTTTACATGTTGCATGCGATGGATTTGTTTTATCTGGGGTGGAGAGGGCTCCAGAAAGCCATGGTGAAGGCAGCCTCTCTAGGAGAAGTAAATCTCTGATCTAAAAAAAGATAAAGCGGAAGACCAGTACCCGCATTAAGCTGGTCTGCAGTTTGATTTGTTGCTGGCTATCTTGCTCTTGCTTGTTGCTGGATATCAACATTTTGAACCGAGAGAGAGACTAGCTGTCGTACAAAGCTAAATCTCTGGAATAACATCTTTGTACAGATACTTCCTCAGACATTTGTCAAAAAAAAAAAAAAAAGAAAGAAAATGTCCTATTGGCGATGGCTATGGACAGCCATCGCCAATAGGACATTTTCTTTCTTTCTTTTTTTTTAACAGGAACAGAAGATATTATGCTAAACGACACCCACTCCAGCTCTGTTGCTGGAATGTGAGAACACTTATTGACAATGGTAAAATACTAGAACGGAAGACTGCAATTTTGACTAAGGAATTGCAAAGATACAATATAGACATTGCTGCACTCTCTGAGACACGTTTCGCAGGTGAGGATCAACTGGTTGAGCGCGAGTCGGACTACACGATCTTCTGGTCTGGTAGAGCTGAAAAGGAGAGGCGTGAGGCTGGTGTTGGTTTTGCAGTTAAGAACTCCTTAATTGACAAGATCGAACAGCCAGTAGGCATAAATGACCGTGCAACGACATTGAGAATGCCCCTTGCTGCTGGTCGTTACATGAATGTTCTTTCTGTCTATGCACCGACTCTTACTTCGCCTGAAAACGATATTACTTCTATTTATCATATGCTTAGATCTATTATCACCGGTTTGCCAAGTGCTGAGAGTTTGGTGGTTCTTAGTGACTTCAATGCACGGGTTGGATCAGACAATGAGACTTGGTCTCCATTGGGTCCATATGACATAGGTAGAGTCAATTCAAATGGTATGCTGCTTCTCCATCTCTGCAGTGAACTAAATCTTGTTATCACCAACACTTTTTCCCACCAGAAAAACAAGGAGACCTGGTTCCATTCCCAATCTAAACATGGCCATTTGCTTGATTACATACTGTGTAGACGTGGTGATCTTGGAAAGTTAGAGTAATGTGTGGTGTTGACTGTGTTACTGATCATTTAATGGTCAGAGCTAAACTGAGAATTACAGTTCGCAAAAAAAGCCGTTTTAATGGTGTCAAAGTGCCTACACGTATTGATGTTTCCAAATTGAAGGATCCAGTCGTACGAAGTTCCTTGAAATCTGCTTTCAACCAGGTGGATTTCTCAGATTGTGACTGGGAGACAGTAAGAGATACAATATACCAAAAAGGTGTTGAAGCTCTTGGGTTGGAGGTTCCCAGACATAGAGATTGGTTTGCTGATAATTACAATCAAATTAAGCTTCAAATTGATAGAAAGCGGAAAGCTTATTTGAAACTTCTCAACTCTTCACCTCTGAACGAGCCAGCGCTCGCTGCCCACTTTTCTTCTGTTCGGAGTGAGGTTCAGTGTTGTGTGCGCCAAATAAAAAACAAATGGTGGTCTGACCTCTTCGGGGAGATACAGACTGCTTATGATCATAGAGATGTTAAGACATTCTACACTCTGCTTCATCAGGCTTATGGTCCGAAATCCTTTTCAACTACCCCACTCCTGGGATGGGAAAACCTTGCTGAAAACCTCAGATGAAATTATGCACCGATGGCATGAACACTTTCATGATCTTTTTCATAACCCATCCAATGTTGATGTTGCTGCAATAGAAAGTATCCCTCAATGTTCCTTTTTTCCGGAACTTGATGTTGAACCGACTCTTGCAGAAACAGTTGACTGCATAAAACAGATTAACTCGAACAAAGCCCCTGGGTTGGATGGCATCCCTGTTGAGCTGCTGATACATGGTGGTGTCAATGTACATTGTGTGGTCCACTCTTTGAAACTGGCAGTATGGCAGGGTGACCCGGTTGCCCAAGATTGGGTAGATGCCATCTTGGTTATGTTGTACAAAGGAAAGGATACTAGGTCTGATTGTGGAAATTATTGAGGTATCTCGCTGCTGAGTGCGGTTGGAAAGGTGTTTGCATGGCTTTTGCTAAACCGATTGGAAAAGTATGTATATCCTAATATCCTTCCGGAATCCCAGTCTGGATTTAGAGGTGGGTGAGGAACTGTGGATATGGTGTTTTCTGCTAGACAGCTCTTGGAGAATTGTATCGAACAGTGTATGCCTCTTTGCTAAGTGTTTGTGGACTTAACCAAGGCGTTTGACACAGTCAACCGTGAGGCTCTCTGGAAAGTGCTGGAAAAATTTGGCTGTACACCTGCTTTTACAGACAAGTTCAAGCAACTTCATCATAGTATGAAAGGTCGCGTCAACTTCAATGGTCGGCTTTCGGGAGAATTCCCCATTGATAATGGTGTGAAGCAGGGTGATATAGCTGCACCAACATTGTTTTCGCTCTACTTGACTGCTGTGCTCTGGTATGGTTTCCACAATTGTGATATGGGTGTTTATATTAGATTCTGAACGACTGGAAAGGTGTTCAACCTTAGAAGATTCCAAGCCAAAACACTTATTAGTGATGGACTTGTTAGGGAACTGTTGTATGCTGATGATGCTGACCTGGTAACACACTTCCCAGTAGATATGCAACTAGTGATGGATTTCTTTACAAATGCTTGTACCTGCTTCGGACTAACAGTTAGCATTAAGAAAACTAAAGTCGTGTACACTCCCGCTCCTGATGATCTGTATGTGGAACCTGATATCTTCATCTGTGGAAAGCGCCTTGAAGTCGTAAAAAATTTTGTCTACCTTGGGAGTGCCTTATCAAATGATAGCACTCTTAATGCGGAAATAAGACAGAGAATCAGCAAGGCATCTGATGCTTTTGGAAGGTTACAAGATAGAGTATGGTCTGATGATGATCTAACTCTGACAACTAAAATTTCAGTATATCAAGCATGTGTAGTACCATCCCTACTCTACGCATCTTAAACTTGAACCTTGTACCGGTCACATATAGAATTGCTCGAGAGGTTCCATCAGCACTGCCTTAGACACATTCTTTGGTTTAAAGTGGTATAGCTTTGTCTCTGATACATATGTCTTAAAAAAGGCCAAAACAACCAGTATTGCTACCATTGTTATTAAGAACCAGTTGCATTGGGCAGGTCATCTCATCCGGTTTGAAGACTATCAACTCCCAAAACAACTGTTCTATGGTGAGCTCTTTCTTGGAAAAAGACCCCAGCACAAGCCCAAAAAACGTTTTCGTGATAGCATCAAGGAGAGTCTGGTGAGCTTTCATATTCTTGTTGACAGTTGGGAGTCACTAGCGTATGATCGCAAGCAGTGGAGGACACTGATATACAGGGGTGCAGAACACTTTGAAGCAGCCAAAATAGACCGAGCAAAGCTTAAGAGAGCATGTAGGAAATGCCAAACCTTGCCGCCCAACCATGGAGATCTCTGGATCTGTAAGGTGTGTGATCAGGCTCTGTTGTCTAAGGCAGGTTTTGTTAATCACATGAAAGCCCACGATAATACAGGTTCCGCTGCTGTTAGTTTCATACAAATCAGTGAACGTTTTCCGTGTCATGTCTGCTTGAGGGTGTGCAAGTCACTGGCAGGGCTAAAAAGTCATATTCGGGCACATGGATTTTAGTGACTGAGGGAGTGGCTCTCGTCTGACAAGACGTTGCAATCATCATCATCATCATCATATATATATATATATGTATATATATATATGTTTGTGTGTATATATATATATATGTTTGTGTGTATATATATATATGTTTGTGTGTGTATATATATACGTTTGTTTATATATATATATATATATATATATATATATATATATATATATATATATATATATATATATATATATATATATGTTTGTTTATATATATATACTAGCTGTACCCGGCCATGCGTTGTTGTGGTTCAGTTTGTTAAAATGGAATACATTCCTCAAGAATTTGCTTTTATTATTTTTTGCAATTTTTTTTTATCAATAAAAGTTGTTTTTTTCCCCCACAAACAAATTAACTTTTACCAATAAAATGTTAGGTGAAAGTTATTTTGGGGTTTTTTTTTTCAGGAAAACTTGCACTTTTTTTTTTTAAAGAAATTTGGCAGTAAACGTTTCTTTTTGAAAACGGAATTTTTATTATAAAAAGAACATTTTAAATAGTAAGGTGAAAGTAGAGAAAAGTTTGTTTGTTTTTTTTCAAGAGACTGTACAAATTATTTTTTTTCAACAGATGGTAAGAAAAACAGAAAACATGCTTCCATCATTAATTATGCAAAAAATAAATAAAGTGGAAAACTTTCTGTTATTAATGTTTGCTAAAAAATAAATACAGTAAACTTCGCTGAAGTGTTAGCATATGCTGCATCTTAAAAAGTTGGTTCATGCTGACAATTAAATAAAATAAACGTCTAAAAATTAGTAAAAATAAGTAAAATCATGAATGACGGCTCTTGGGGGTGGGGGCAAGTAAGTAGGAACAACACAATCATTTGTGTAAAATAATTAATATTCGAGAAATTGTAAACAATAACAAAAATACCTGATACCAAATGCAGTAAAATTCAAGTATCTTTTATACGTGCTGAAACTGTGTTTAAGTTATTTTTTATTTCATTTCTTTTATTAAAAGTTGTCTTTCCAACAATTAACTGGTTGCATGTCGTTTAATCATTGGGGACTTCACTCTTGGAAAATTGTATAAAAAAATCTATGACTATCACTAACTCTAAATTTGGGAGTGCAACTCGAACTTAGGGTTAGTGGTAGATAAGTCATTTGTTAGGTGTGTCAGAAATTTCGTGAAAAATATTGAATAATTCCACCCCGTTTTCCAAGCTTCGAAAAATGTAATTCAAGTCCTATTTTTTTTTTCAATTAAAGGAGCAAGGACCAAGGTTTCATTTAAAAAAACAAAACAAAAAAAAACGTGTTTTTTTTTTTTTAAAAAAGGTTTTAAACTTCGGACTTTACAGGTAAATTTCTAAAAAACACTACTTTTTTTTGTTTTAAATTTGAATATATTATTTATTGATCTTTTATCTTCAATTTGTGATATATAACACTTTGGTGAGTAAATTAATTATTTACTTTTTAATAGACATTTCAAAATGGGACGCGTGAATTAATTCGGCCCCCTGTCTTTCCAAGCTTATAACTACTCGAAAAATATAATTCAAGCCCTAATTTTTTTCAATTAAAGGAGCAAGGGCCAAGGTTTCATTTAAAAAAAAAAAAAAAACGTGTTTAAAAAAAAAGTTTTAAACTTGGGACTTTACAGGTAAATTTCTAAAAAACACTACTTTTTTTGTTTTAAATTTGAATATATTATTTATTGATCTTTTATCTTCAATTTGTGATATATAAAACTTTGGTGAGTAAATTAATTATTTACTTTTTAATAGACATTTGAAAATGGGGGGGGCTTGAATTAAAAAAAAACGTTTGTCCAAAATATTATATTCAGTTTATTGGAAAGAGCATAAAATTTTACATTGACTCTGAAAATATCGTAAAAATTGAATCAATAGAAAAATTTGGATAGATTTTTAAAGTTTAAAAATTGAAAATACTGAGCTCGTAAAATTCAATTAATTTCATTACTGTTTTTTAAAAAATAAAAAAATAATATTTCTATTACTTTTTATATAACTTTAATAGTTTATTTTGGAAGTATAATCCATAAAGAAAATAAACAACCCCTTTTTAAAAGAGAAATTACGAGTTTTTTATATTTTATTCGCAGTTTCGAGTTAGGGGTGTCAAAAATTCATACAAAAATTCTGATACAGCTAGTCATTTAAACCTCCTTACTCCTTAAGCCATAAGCGGCCATTTGTTTATTATTATTTTTTATTATTCAGTGTGTAAAATCCACTTTGAACAACATATTTGGAAATTAGAAAAAAACTACACTTTGATCTTAGCCAAAAGGCCAAGAAAGACAAATCATTTTTATTAGCAACAGAGACACCAATTTTTTTTTTAATATTTCAATTCCTTTTCAAGGGTGACAAGATTTATTTGGAATATTCCACTTTTTGGAATATTCCACTTTCCTTTTTTAGGGATGCACAGCATGATAACGGACGGAGCGATAAGCGTAATAATATAATGATGACATATATATATATATATATATATATATATATATATATATATATATATATGTGTGTGTGTGTGTGTGTGTGTGTGTGTATATATACATATATATATATACGTTTGTTTATATATATATATATATGTTTGTTTATATATATATATGTTTATATATATGTTTGTTTATATATATATATATATGTTTGTATATATATATATATGTTTGTGTATATATATATATATGTTTGTGTGTATATGTATATATATGTTTGTGTGTACATGTATATATATGTTGTGTGTATATGTATATGTATGCTTGTGTTTATACGTATATATATATATGTTTGTGTGTATATATATATATATATATATGCTTGTGTGTATATGTATATATGTATATGTTTGTGTGCATATGTATATATATATGTTTGTGTGTATATTATTGTTGTGGTGGCAACCACTTATTTGCATATGCGAATAACATAACACTATAAATGGCAAGCCTAGGTTGGCCTTGGTGTGTCTTACTCAAATGCCACCAGAAGTGACGCCGAAGAGCGTACATGTCCTCCCACCAAGACTCTCTGACTCGACACCGGCATTTGTACATATTGTAAATATACCTTTTCTTTAATACACTTATTATTGCGTTATCTTGTTGTTTGCGTCTTCATTGTATTTCCTTACTAATTATTGTTCAACCTTGCAACCACAACAGTTGGCGACGAGATATGAAGCGTCAAATATAACAGTTTGACGAAGAACTATTTAAAAAAAAAAAAAAAAAAAAAAGTACAACGCAAAGGTTGACCATTTTTTTTAAGGAATGCAAAGTGTTGACGAGCAAACGTATTTTACGCTAAAGAGAAGTTTCAACTCAAGTAAAAAAAAAAACTCTAACATGGCAAAAGCGACAATTTACGCTGTTTTCTGGGAATCCGACTTGCAAACGAATGTAAAAGTGAATTTTTGTTTTGTCGCTACACGACAAATCTTACTAAAGGACCAACTTGCAAACGAAAAGCGAACTTTGTTCTGTCGCAAAAACGACAGGTCAGACCCGTATTACGAAAAGCAAGGAATGGAAAAAGTTCACCAGTGGATTCTAATTACTGTTCTCCGTAAACAAAACAACAACTAAAAGACTTTTTAATTAATGTTTTGGTTGACGTCGGTACTAAAAGGAAATACCACAGCTAAAACTAAAATTCAAGGAAAGGATTTTTTTTTTCTTGAAGTTGTCACTGAATAACGGATAATACAGTAAAACGTCACGGGAAAAAAAGGTAATCTCAATTTAAGAGGTATTTTAATTACTAAAATACTAGAGAAAAAAAAACTCAAAGAACTAAATGTACTGCATACATTTATTCAATTGTGACTCGATTAAAAAAAAAAAGAAAAAAAAACCCAAACTTTTATTTTGTGGAAAGAGTTACTTATTAGTAAGTGCCTAAAAACGGAAAGTCAATTCCATTTCGTGATTCCAGATAAACCTGTTTTATTTTTTTTTTTGCAGCATGACTCGCAAAAAGAATATATTATTGCAAGCAGCGATATTATTATTGAAAACAGGAGCTTACAGCAATTTGCTTTTTTGTTGTAACCCAAACCGGTGTATATTGTACATGGTACAATATTTTTGTTTAACTACACACTAAAAAAAAAAAAAAAAAAAAACATGGAAGACTTATCAAAAATGTTCATGCAATTTTTACAAGCACAGGCTGAGCGGGATGAACGCAGACAAGCTACACAAAACGAGCTTTTGCAAACACAAATACAGGCACAGGCTGACCGCGAGGAAAAGAGAGAGGACAGATTATTGAAATGGTAGCAGGAACAAGAAGAAAAGCAGAAAATGGCGTAATTAAAGCAGAAAAAACTGCAATTGGAACAGGAAGAAAGGCATAAGAAACTACAATTGGAATATGAAGAAAGACAAGAGGAACGTTTTGCTAAAACACTGGAACTACTAAAGAGTAATCGAGAAAATGTCGATAGTGTTAATTTCTCCCATACAACTATTTTTAATAGCATGGACACATTTCATTATGTGCCTGAGGAAGAGAAGAATTTTGAAGCATACTACACAAGATACGAGGATGTTTTTCAACTGGACTGTAAAAATTGGCCAAATAGTCAGAAAGTGAGCCTCTTACTCAGAAAATTGGGTACATCAGAACACAGCAAATTCGTAGATTACATATTACCTAAAAAAACTGCGGAATTAGAGTTCATGGAAGCTGTAAAATTACTAAAAGAATTATTTAATCCAAATATATCTCTTTTTCATAAAAGATGGCTGTGCATGAATCTAAGAAAGATGGACAACCAAGATTATTTGACATACGCATCAGTTGTCAATAAAAACTGCGATAATTTTAAGCTTGCAGAACTAACGGTAGAAGATTTTAAATGTCTAATCTTCGCTCAAGGGTTAGTTTCCACGAAAAATGCAGAAATACGCAGACGAGTGTTGTCTAAGCTGGAATCTGAGCAAGATTTAACCCTCCAGAAACTAGCAGAGGACTGTGAAAGGGCCATTACACTAAAAAAGGATTCAAAAAATATAGAAGAATCCGGAGTGGCATATGTAAGAAAAGTTAGAAAACCATACGCACCAACCAAGAACTTTACAAAGAAAAGCAATGGAACGGGATACTCCAAAGAGAATAACCATAAATATAGTACAGAATATAACAAGCCTCTTCCTAGATATAACTGTAAGAGATGTGCAGAAAAGCATTGGGAATCAGATTGTCCTTATAAGAAAAAAAAATGCTACATTTGTAAGAAGGTGGGACACAAAAGCGATTGCTGCAGATATAAAGATTACACCAGAAAGGGAGTACAGCAAACAAAATCAAATACAAAATTAGACAAAGATCGGCGAAAATACGTAAAAGTGGAAATATTTAAAACATCAATAAAGTTACAACTCGACTCCGGCTCCGATGTTTCTATAATAAACCTGAATACGTGGAAAAGGTTGGGAAAACCGGCCATGATGAAAACTAGTAAAGCAGCCCGGACGATAACTGGTGATGGTATAAAATTTGAAGGAGAAGTTGTCCTCCCGATAAAATTGAAAGGGATTTCGAAGAAATTAAAAATATTCGTACTAAAAAATAGTGAAAATCTGTTTGGAATAGATTTAATTGAGAAATTCGGACTATGGGATAAGCCAATCAATACATTCTGTAAAAAATTAGAATGTTCTCCAACAACAGTAAATATAAAAGACGATTTAAAAGAATTATTTCCTGAGGCATTCACGACTAACTTAGGTCGCTGCAATAAATTCAAGGCCTCGTTTGAACTTAAAGAAAACGCCAGCCCAATTTTTAGAAAAAAGCGAAATGTTCCGTTCGCTGGGTTGGAAAAGATTGATAGAGAATTAAATAGATTGGAACAGACGGGAATTCTATCAAAAATAGAACACAGCGAGTGGGCAGCCCCCACCGTATACGTAAAGAAAAAGAATGACGAAGTTAGAGTGTGCGCAGACTTTTCGACCGGGGTCAACTCCCTATTAAAAGATCACCATTACCGCCTACCAAGCCCAGAGGAAATATTCACGAAGTTGAATGGGGGTAATATCTTCTCCAAGATAGACTTGAGCGACGCGTATTTGCAAATACCGGTCGAGGAGAATTGCTCAAAAATACTATGCATCAATACGCATAAGGGATTATACAAATACAACCGATTGCCTTTTGGCATCAAAGTAGCACCTGCCATCTTTCAGCAAGCGATGGACACCATGCTAAGTGGTATTGAGTGCGCATGTGCATACCTGGACGACATTGTTGTCAGGAGCAAATCCCTAGAAGAACATAAGGAACATTTGAAACAAGTATTTACTCGAATACAAGAATTCGGCTTTAAAGTAAAAGAAAGTAAATGTGACTTTTGTATGAGCGAGATTAAGTATCTTGGACACATAATAAACAAACATGGACGACGTCCAGACCCGGACAGATCTGCAGCAATAAAAAATATGCCAGCACCCGATAATGTAACAACCTTGCAGAGTTTCTTAGGACTCGCAAATTATTACCAATCTTTTATTGAAGGAATGCATAACTTGCGAGCCCCCTTAAATAATCTGCTTAAAAAGGATACACCGTGGAACTGGACGCAAGAATGTCAAACCGCTTTTGACAAAATAAAGAGCGCACTAACATCCGAATTATTCTTAACACACTTTGACACAAACTTAAAAATAGTCGTCGCTAGTGACGCTAGCTCCTACGGCTTAGGAGCATGCATTCAACATATTATACCGGATGGGTCTAGAAAACCAATAGCGCACGCTTCGAGAACGCTGATACCAGCCGAAAGGGCATATTCACAAATCGAAAAAGAAGCATTGAGCATAATCTTTGCCGTGACTAAATTTCACCGATATTTATATGGTAGACAATTCATACTTGAAACCGACCATAAACCGTTAGTCACGATCTATGGATCAAAAAAAGGATTGCCGGTATACACCGCAAATAGATTGCTGCGCTGGGGTACAATACTACTTAATTACGATTTCCAGCTACAACATCTAGCATCAAAAAAGATTTGCCATGCGGATGGACTGTCAAGACTGATACCACAGAAACACAATCTGGAAGAATCAGTCATTGCAGCAATTCGGACAAATGTTGAAGTAAAAAATATGGTAGCAAACATCATTAAGGAACTACCCGTAACTTTGTCGGACATTAAAAGGGAAGCCGAGAAAGACGAATATATAAAGGACATAAAAGAGAAAATTATAACGGACACAAAGGTGCAGGAAGTTTTCTCCATATGTGACGATGTGTTACTGTACAGCGAGAGAGTGGTAATATCCAAAACATTGCAGAATAGGGTGTTAAGAGATTTCCACACAGGACATCCGGGGATAAATCGAATGAAGTCGTTAATGAGAAGCTACGTGTACTGGCGTAACATGGACACTGACATAGCGACAACAATTGATAAATGTAAAGGATGTCAGTTAGTGGCAAAATCTCCACCTATAGTACACAAACCTTGGCCGAAAACCGACCAACCATGGTCGAGAATCCACATGGACTTATATGTTTGTGTGTCTATGTATATATATATATATATATCTGTATATGTGTATATATATATATGTGTTTGTGTGTATGTGTATATGTGTATGTATATATATATATTAAATTTATTTATACAAACATTAATGGCTACATATGTGCAGACATGTTTCTGTAATTGGGGGATTACGTCTTCAGGCCAAGAATTACAGTCAAGAACTGATATTTCAAACAAAAACATTTTCTTATTTCGTTAACAAAGTTAGAATGTAACCTGAGTGGGAATTATAAGCGGGAGGGGGGGACAAGTGGGGTCTTTGAAGATAATAAACATCTTCTTTTTTATTTCCCTTTCTTTTTATCCATCCCATCTTTTGTTTTATGGCATAAGGTACTTGAGAATTTAGTATTTTTGTCTTGCACACACACAGACAGGGACACATACACACACACATATGATATTCAAATCAACTCATATATATATATGTATACATATACACATACATATATACATATATATATATGTACATATACATACATGCACACACACACATATATATATAGACATACACACATACATAGACATACATTTACACATATACACATACACATACACACAACATATACATATATATATATACATACATATACATACACACGTACACACATCTATATATATAATCACACATACATATATACACGCATATACACATATACATACACACATACATATACGCACACGTGCATACGCGCACCAGCATACACACAATACATACACACATTCAGACCATCCGCAGGCGCAGACAACATCCCCATCCCTTTGTGTCTCCAAATCTCCACAGACATATACGAGACACATACACATATAGATACACACACAGACCCACGCATACACCCACATACACACACACGCGCAGGGACACATAGAAACTCGCAGGAAAAACACAACAATACATGCACAAATGCAAAAAAAATTTTCAATAATAAGGTGCTTTTTTACTTCAGTGGTGTGGTAACCCCCTTATATATGAAACAGCTTGCCACTACAGTCCACACGGGTGTACATATCTATATATAACATACATACATATACACTCAGACACCCATACATTCTTGTAATATACTTTGCCACAACTATCATATACGAGACAGCCTAATTTAATAGTTCTGAAATATATATGCATATATATATATACATATATACATACATACATATATACATCTACATCCATATACATACACATACATACACACACATATATACATACACAAACATACATGCATACATAAATACACTTATACATACATATTTACACAAAATGCAGACATATACATATGTACACTGCCACCAAATGATACATCTAAAATAGAAATAGACATGAACTCATTTACTACATAATTCTCTTTTTCTATCAAACTCCACACGCATAGTTATATTACCCGCCCCCACCCGCTTGTTACCTTTTCCTAAGTTGTACGTTTTTTTTACTATGTAAAAATTTATGGTGAATTCAGCTTGAAGTTCATAGGCCTATCCTCATATTAAGCAAGCACTTTTTCGATGGTTACGCAGATATACATAAGATGTATAACGATACAATAATAATATATAATAACATATGACAGAAATCAGAGTATTTAGGTTATACAAACTGAGTATAAAAGCTTATATATTGTAGTACTTACCTTAATCTTTATTCATTCACCCTTATTTCTTTATTCCCTTTTCCTTCATTCACCCTTCATTCCTTACTTTCTTTTATCTATTTATTCATTAATCTTCTTTTTTTTTTCATTAATTTTCCTACCCAGGTATATAAAGATCATATATCCATACATGCTCACACCCAAAAATATCCACATGCGTACATTATTTCGAGGTTCACCCAAACAGTCTATTACTCGTTTGGTTCAAATATAGTTTCATACAGGTATTTATTTAGGTTAGTAATATTATAACTGCTTGATGAAGTAGAATATTAAGCGACTTATGTAATTCATACGGGTAGGATCATAGCTGCGACCTCACTTATCTCTTTGAGCGGGGGGTATTTGATGGGGGTTAGTTGTACTCATAGTTGTTCTGGTCTACTAATTTAGAGTTCTTTAAGTGCGTGTATTCTGAAATGTTTGCAGGATATAGCAGTTTCTTGTTTAATATTTAATAATTTATCCCTGTCTTTAAACCTAGTTATCTCAAGTTTTTCTGATAAGCATAATGGACATGGTGAGTTCAATGAGTGGCAAGTATTGGCCCTTCTAATAATCTTCCATTCTATACTAGGTGTTTTATTTTCTCTAACTAATTTCCAGTAATATAACGATAAGGAAGTGTCCTTTTCATATGTTTGATTATTCATTGAGCGTGTATGTCCATAGAATCTATTTTTGAAAGTCATTTGGGTATTTCCTGCGTTGTGAGTGAGCGAGTTTCTATATGTCCCTGCGCGTGTGTGTGTATGTGGGTGTATGCGTGGGTCTGTGTGTGTATCTATATGTGTATGTGTCTCGTATATGTCTGTGGAGATTTGGAGACACAAAGGGATGGGG
>NC_136485.1:96803830-96808830 GCF_053919585.1 Euprymna scolopes
GTTCAAACGGACTAAAACCAAGCGATTCTTGGACTGCTTCTCTTGCTGCGAACAAAACAAAATGAACTCCATCATCCCAATCTTTTTGATAGTCGAAGCAGAATTTTTGTATCATAGACTTGAGTGTTTGATGAAAACGTTCAAGAGCTCCCTGTGATTCTGGATGGTAACTACTAGATCGATATTGTGTTATAGACATTTCATCCATCACTTGTTTAAATAGACCAGACATGAAGTTTGAGCCTTGGTCTGATTGAATGGATGATGGGATCCCGACTAAGAAGAAGAACTTAGTTAAGGCTTTCACTATAGTTCTTGTCTTAATATTCCTTAGCGGAATTGTCTCCGGAAAGCGGGTAGATGCACACATGATTGTTAGCAGATAGATGTTACCTGTTTTTGTTTTAGGGAGAGGACCAACACAATCAACTAGCACTCTACTAAAAGGTTCGCCGAAGGCTGGAATAGGTTTTAGAGGTGCGGGAGGAATTTTCTGGTTTGGTTTCCCGACCATCTGACAAGTGTGGCAAGAGTTACAAAAAGCGATTACATCTTGTTTCAATTTCGGCCAGTAAAAATGTTGTAATATTTTGTCATGTGTCTTATTTATACCTAGATGGCCTGACATAGGGGTATTATGAGCTATATTGAGTATTTCCTCTCTGTAAACTTTTGGGATCACTATTTGGTGTATTATCCTCCATTCTTCAGTTAGACTAGCATCTAATGGTCTCCATTTTCTCATGAGGATGCCATCTGTCATATAGAAACATTCTCGTTCTTTTTCTGCGTCTTCTAATGGAAGTGCCTTACTTTTTAAAAGACATACTTCGTTATCGTTTTGTTGTTCTTTTATTTTGTAATTCTCCTGTGGTGTTTCCATTACGTACAGTGCTAATATCTAAATGTTTATTTTTATTATTTAATTTTTCTAGGTCGTGCGCTATAAATGTTTCGTTTAATTTTAATAAAGTGTCTTGTAATGAAGTGTTGTGGTTTTCTAGCAGTTGTTTATTTTTTCTAGCTCGAGTGAGTACACATATTGGATACAAGTTGTTATCTTCTTCATTTGTGTCTGTTAAATCTATATTATCTGTAATTATCGGATTTGTTATAACTTTACCGTTTGCTAGATCATTCCCTAAGATTAAGGAGACACCTTTTACTGGTAGGGTGGGAAGAACCCCAACTACAACAAAACCGTTTATGTAGCTAGATTGTAAATATATTTTATGTAGAGGTATTTTTGTAGAATTTAAGTCGATACCTTGTAATAGGACGTATTCTCCCGTGAAGGTCACGCTATGTGATATACGTATATCTGTACGTGATGTTGCGAAGCTAATCAAAAACCTTGATTCGAGTAAAGCAACTGGCCCTGATGGTATTCCAATTATAGTACTCAAAAAACTTCAACCTGAATTAGCGCCCATACTTACAAAACTGTTTAAACGTTGTCTTAAGGAGAATAGTTTCCCATCTCCCTGGAAAATCTCATCAGTATGCCCTGTATTTAAGAATTCAGGTGATCGCTCATCCCCCTCTCAGTACAGGCCAATAAGTCTCCTGTGCGTCATGAGTAAGTTGCTAGAATCTGTGTTAAATACAGAAGTAATCAACCATCTCAACAAAAATAACCTTCTTAGTGACACTCAATATGGTTTCCGTTCTGCTAGATCTACAGCAGATGTCCTTACAGTTATATCGCATAGGATTAGCTAATCTCTCGACGGTGGCAATCCTTCTAGGGCAATTGCTCTTGACATATCTAAAGCTTTTGATAGGGTATGGCATAAAGATTTATTTCATAAGATCGCTAGCTATGGTATAGCTGGAAAAGTCTTCTCAATTATTAAATCATTTCTTTCTGATAGGTTCATAAGAGTAGTAGTTGAGGGGCAAAAATCAGAAGCTCACAGTATTAATGCCGGTGTCCCTCAGGGATCCATCCTGGGCCCAACTCTTTTCCTGATCTACATTAATGATCTTCCAAATCATATCCTTACATCATTTGTAGACATTTATGCTGACGACACTACCATTTATGGTACCACATCTAAGACAGTAAACGACCAAGTTCTCTCCAATTCTCTCTCCTCTGATCTTGAGCACGTAGTACAATGGGGAAAGGAGTGGCTGGTTACTTTTAATGCATCTAAAACCAAGCTTCTCTCTTTACATCATCAACATTCTAATCCACATTTGTCATCAATTGAAATGAATGGCTCTCGTCTTCAGGAGGCCTCAAGTTTTGACAAGCTTCTGGGCTTGACCATTACTCCTGATCTTAAATGGAACACGTATATCAAATCTGTTGCCAAGGCCGCTGGAAAAATGGTGGGATCTTTCTATCGATCCAGTAGATATCTCACTGCTGATGCTATTCTCTACCTATATAAGAGCCAGGTACGTCCAAGGATGGAATACTGTTGCCACATCTGGGCAGGAGCTGCTAGAAAGGACTTGCCCTGCCTTGATAGAGTTCAAAATAGACTTCGTAGCCTCGTAGGAGATGTCCTTTTCTCCTCCTTGCAACCTCTATCTCACAGAAGAGATGTTGCGAGTTTGTCTCTGATGTATCGTTATTTTCATGGAAAGTGTTCAACTGAGCTTCAATCTATGGTCCCCCCTCGCAAAACTTTCACAAGAAACACTCGTCTAGCTGTAAACACTATCAATAATTTCCCCTACTCTTTATCTGTGCCTAAACCTAAACGTAGATTCCATGAACAAAGCTTCTTTCTTAGAACTGCACGCCTGTGGAATTGTCTTCCGTTTTCCTGCTTTCCGGCTGACTACAATATGGTTGTGTTCAAGTCTAAAGTAAATAAGTTCTTGATGAGCCGTTCCATATAAGTTATTAAATTTACCAAATTTTCATTACTAATGATTACTATATTGACCAATTTCTACTGTACACTCTTTAACCCTTATCCTTGAGTGGCCTCTGGGCCTTGATAATGTGGTGATGCCTATGTAAAAAAAAAAAAAAAAAAAAAAAAAAAAAGGTAGAATTGGATAGATGTAAAATGTCTTTTTGTAAAAGTGTTTGGGACGCCCCTGTGTCTCTTAGGATTTGTATAGGAGTAGTGTTTTTAATGTCACCTGTGGAAACGTAGCCATCGGATAAGAATGGTTTATAAGTTTGCATGATCGAATCTCTATTATTTTTAAATTCATTTGAACTCTGGAGAGATGAGTGAGGGAAAGAATTGATTTTTCTTGTGTTTGCGAATGCGTGGGGTTTGTAGTTTCTATTGGACTCGTTATCTCTTTTTCTTATTCTGCATTCAGATATTAGGTGATTGCGTCTACCACAGTAAGTACATTTAACTATAGAATCAGTTGGGAAAGGGTTTTGTCTGTTCTGAATGTTATTATTGCGAGAAAAATTATGAGGATTATTTATAAGAGTAACCATCTAAATGCTTATGGGACAGGTTTGTTTTTTCGTAACGTTTTCGTAAAGTTACCTTATGAGTATCTGCGAGTATCGCAGCGTCATTTATGTTTGTAATATCTTTTTCGTCTAGGTACAATTGTGTGTCTTTGTCGACACATCTGCTAAATTCCTCTAATAATATTAGTTGTGTTAATTTCTCAAAGTCGCCATTTACCTTTTTTGCTCTAAGCCATCGATGAAATAAGTCCGTTTTTTGTCTGGCGAATTCAACGAAAGTTTGATTTTCAAATTTTTTAAAATTCCTGAATTTTAACCTGTACTCTTCCGGAATCAAGTCGTACGCATTTAGTATGACAGTTTTAATAGTTTCATAATCTGAGGAATCCTCGTTGTCTAATGCAGAATATATATCGGCAGCTCGTCCCCTTAGTCCCGATTGTAAAAGTGCTGGCCAATTTTCATACGGCCATCCTAACGTTGTTGCTATTTTTTCAAAATGAGGGAAATATTTCTCTACTCTTGCTTCATTAAAATGTGGTACGAGTTTTATATATCGTCCTACATCGAAGGATGAATTAATTGGTGAGGAATTTATGTTTCTGGATTGCAATTCCAGCTTCATTTTTTCTAATTCTATTCTTTGCAATTCCATTCTTTCAGTACTTTCTATTTCTAATTTTTTTTACTTCTAATTGTAACCGTAGAGTACTGTCCTGTATTTTTGAACTATGAGGGTCTAACAAATTTATTTCTATGAGTTTTGCCTCGATTATATTTTCCATTTCAGCTTTATTCATATTCGGATTTATATCCAATTCGAAATAATCAGCGATATCTAATAGTTCGGATTTTTTTAACTTAAAGAAGTCTTCTTTTGGAACCTAAAAAATTTTCTACTGAGAAAGGCATTTTATGTTATAATTTAATATATTATATTTAATTAAATTTTTTTTTTTAACCGAATATGGAACGCTGTTTCATTATGTTAACAACTATTTTGAATAATGTAGTTATTTCCGTTAGATTATGTTGGAAAAAAACAATTTGAAAGCGTCTGAGTTTCCGATAGTATTTTTGTCTGTTTTTATTTTATTTTTTTTATTTTTATTTTATTTCATTTATTTATTTTATTTTTTTTTTAAATTACGTAATCACTTCGATATAAATTTAACATATATCTATATGTTATATTGTTTGTTAATTTTATTTTTAATTTTTATTTTTTTATTTTTTGTGCATTTGTTTGACACGGTGAAAAAATTTTTATTTTTTTTATTTTGATAATATAGTTATCTCCCTTGCATTAGTTTATAAAATAGTACAATGTTATTCAGTAGACATTTTAATTTTTTTTTTTTTTATGAAGGCTAGCGTCTTTTTGGCCAAATTGTTTTATTTTTATATTTGAAATATTTTCAAATGTTATTTACTTTGTTATTTATCTGAAATTACGTAAGCAAATCAATTTTTTTTTGTTATTGTATATAAATCTTTATATATGTATATATTTTGTTGTTTTATTTAGTTTAATTTTTTTATTTCTTAATGACATTAGGTTGACATTTTTTATTTTATTAATTGTTTTGTTTTTTTGTTT
>NC_136485.1:96813830-96916330 GCF_053919585.1 Euprymna scolopes
GGTAAATTAGGATCTTCTCTAGAGATATCCTTACCACATGGGAAGCCATTTTTAATGTAGGCACATATTCCATGCCCATGGCGATCTTGGGGGTCAGATTTAGATGTTAAGTTAGAGTATCCGTTAATTATGAACTCATCTAGGGAAGTGGTTGGCCCTATTCCAGTTTCACTTAAAAAGAATATGTCCGGTTTCATCTCCTGTAATTGTATTTCAACCTCTGGAAGGTTGAAACGTAGACCTCTGATATTGGAGAAGGAGACATGGTAGTAGGGGTCTACATTGGAAGATTGGGTTCTAGGTTTATTCGAGTTTTTTTTCTGGAGATGTTTCATGTTGAGGTTTTGGGATTTGTGGAACAGGTCGGCATACTTAGTTAGAGGGAAAGTAAGAGAGAAAAAGACAGGAATTTTTTTTTTTTTGTAGCACATGAAAAGGTAAAGCCGTAACAATTACCCACTAGTATGGCATCAAGAGGCCCCACCAGAGACTACTGCATGGTCCAGAGTCCGTTCACCAAATGGCAATATAGCAGTCCCAGTACTTTGCGTCTGCTGATAGGACAGCCTCCTTAGTGTTTAATCCAAGGTTCGGGTCCCTGACTATCAGGCGGAGAACGTCAGCCCAGACAAAAAGTTTACCTCTAGCACCCTTACTAGTGACATGGCCACAAGGATAGACATATAGACAGAAAAATTTCCGACATCTCAGACTACTGTTTACCACGTACTACCGACCTGTAAAGCAGCTTTTTCTTCACCCTTTGTCAGAAAAATCACTCATTTGGATGAGGACTGAGGGATAAAAAAGAAGAAGCAAGCGTTACTGAAGCTGCCGATAACACATCCACTGTATTATCTACTCTCCATTAAAAAAAAGGGGGGGTTAGGTATAAGGGACTTATTAATATCTACTTAGGTATTAATAAGTCCCTTATACCTACCCCCCTGCATATAACTTGATGCAAAAGGTTAAGTATGCATATTGATGTTAAAATCGGGGAGTGAGGGAACCATAGCTACTTATGAGAGTGGTAAAAATATACCAAATAATAGTAGGGTAATTATAATAGTAGGGTAATTATAATAGTACGGTAATGGTTGTGGTGATGTTTGGAAGTGGTAGTAGAAGCATATCATTATTATTACTGCACTGTTTTTTACGCCATTACTATTGTTATTATTATTATTATTATTATTACTGTTTTTATCATCATTATTATAATTATAATCTTGATTATAATTGATATCATTATTATCACTCCCGTAATTACACCATAATTGCTACTATTATCTCCATCTTAACTGTCATTAACAGTGATTTGGAATTTAATTTTATCACAACTAATGGTAACATATTTAATGTTTAAATTTAATGTTTACCTTTAATTTTGCTTTTATTTTTATTTTATTTATTTTATTCTATTTTTCTTAATATTAATTTTTTTTTTCATGTTTAATTTTTTTTCATATTGAATTTTACATCTAATTTATGTCCAACTTTATTATTATTACTACTATTATTATAATTGTCATTACTATTATCTTCCATACTATTATAATTACCCTACTATTATTTGATATATTTTTACCACTATCATTACTCACCCACTTTAACATCAATCTGTATACTTAACCTTTTACATCAAGTTATACGCACTCATAGGCATTGCCACCCTAATCTCCAACCGCCCCCTTATGATCATACTCCATATCATAATAGTAGAAACTTATAAATATATTGCAGCATTATTACCTTCCAGTTTTACAACCTTACATAACCCCGCACACCAAATTAATCAAAAATTACCCGCTCCATAGAAAATAGACACCCACGAACCGTTAAAATAAATCACCCATTTAAACCGTTAAAATAAATCACAGCATCACACCCCTATTCAACCATAACACATTTACCCCTTCATCTCAATACTATGTTAAAGACAATCTATATTCTTATATATCATACTATATATAATAAGCTTCTCCTTATTTATTTAGAATTCATTAAAGCTTCCCCCAACTCTCTATAATTCCTCTTAATCTTTTTCATCCCTAACGAACCTTATGCTAGACGTCGCATCCCCACCATGCTACCTAGCACCTTCTCTACTCTTCTGATGAGAAGTGTTAGGCTTCGAAATGCTCTGGCATAAAGAGTCTCTTCTATCCCCCAAATTTTGCCTGTATTCCATTATTCAATAAATGATCAATTCTATATCTACCTATATATAGTTTTGTGTCTTTATTTCATTCTCTTGTTGTCCTATTGTATAAGCTCCAATAATTATTGTTGAGCTTGGCATTATCCGGATAAGTCTCCTTTTGTGGAATTGATCTTTCTCTTTTCTCTTTTACTTAAAGCTATATATATATACGCACACACACACACACACATATATATACACATATATATGCATATATATATATATATACATACACACATACATACATACATATACACATACATATACACACATACATACATATACATACATATACATACATATATATATATATTCAAATAAATAAATAAATATATAAATATAAAAATATACACATGCAGAGAAATATGTATAATTTAGGAGTACTATTTATCTTAATATGTAAAAAATAAACTAATACAGCCGATATCAGTCTTGATTATTTCTATAATTCTCAAGATAAAAGCAATAAACTATGTAGGACAAAATGATAAAGTCCGGTAGAATGGGTTGAAAAACTACAATAATAAGAATGTATAATAGTAAAAAAAAAAAAAAAAATCCTAACGTATTTGTATTTTAAATTTTAACAGAGGGACTATGTAATTTTCAAATTGCAATACTTGTATTTTGCCCTATGTTTGCATTGGAAAATCAGCTCACTCTTTGTATTGATTACATATTTGGAGTGAGGAGACGTTATTATCCTAACTGCATCAGAAAGGCAGAGGTTACAATATTTACATCCAGGCTTGTAAGATTGCGATTTACATATGATACTCTAATTGAGAAGCGAATATTCTTAAATTTAAGTTTTTTAATTTAAGTAGCCAAAGAAGTTCCCTCGTTACTATTTGTGTTTTTATTGCTAAAAGATGATGTGTGGATCCAATGTATGTGTATGTTTTGGGTTCATTGTGGATACTGTTGTTTGAATTTAATATATTTTTTATACTTTTTATACTTATTACTAATTTTGTTACTATAATTACTAAATTATTATTATTATTATTATTATTATTATTATTATTTTGTCTTCTTAATCATCATCATGACATTTTGACAGCCTTAATAAACTAGGATTCTGCAACACTTAAAATTTATAATCATCACCCCTACACTTTTTTTTTAATAATGACATCGAATTTCTTTATAGAAAGATCTGTTTCATTCTGTCTAAACAATTTCCGGTCACAGTAATACGAGTTGTCACGTTTTTTGGGGGGGATTCTTCCCCCCCCCCCCCCGCTTGAAATCACTTGTTCTTTTTAAGCCGGTGATGAAGGTTCTCATTTTGGATTTTTCTTTCTTACCATTTGACTAGGGACAGACTTCTCTTTGGACTAATACACTTCCTGGAAAAAAACAATTTTCATTATTTTAGCTATTTTGTAAACTTTCCAATCAGATTTTTGAAAACTTTCCAATCGGATTGTATGCATCGTCACGCTGGACTTATTTTGGAATACATTCTATCTAAAGAACTATTTTGCATTTTGGATCAACTCTAGAGGAGTTTCATGCAAGCTGAAATATTATGCGCAGTTTGTTTTTATATTAGTTTTTTACATATCCAATATTTTTTCATTTTTTTATTTGGCAATTTATAACTACAATAAATTGCGTTTTCACTTAATGCCTTAACTAGCAAATTCTAGCATTGCTACAAATATAATTTGCTGATTTCTTTATGTCCTCTGATGAGAAGAATAATAAGAAGAGCATTCTTTGAAACTCCTCGGAATAAGGACTTTGTAAATTGTTTTTTGGAGTATTCAGTCGGACAATAAATTTTGATTGTAAAGTTCAACTTACAGTTTTAGTTTTCTTTTCTACTCTCTATTGCGTATTGAACTTTTTAAATTCGGTTGGGATTACATTTTCTATATATAAATACTGTTATTTATATTAGTTTGAAGTTTACCATTGCGTATATCAGGTAAACACTACATCCGTTTGTTTTCATTAATATATATGCTCCTGATGATGTTCGACAAAGAATATCTCCCCCTCTCTGCAAAAACATCCCCCATCCCTTCTAGAAATTCGTGAAGGCTTTAAAAGTTCTATTTTTATGTTTCATCATTTATAAAAATTATTAACACCTGATGTTTGAAAGCCAATTCATAGTATATATTAGAATAGAAAAATGCAAGCATGAAAAGTAATATGGTTAAGCTTAAAATTGGAAAAGTAAAGGACTAGTTAAAACTGTAAAAGAAAAGGACAAGATAGTCTAGTAAAAAATATAATAAATTTATAACTTAAAATATTGCAACATTTAGAACTAATTATGTAATGTTATAAATTGAATTTTAAAAAGATTCTTAATGCTGCAATATTTTTAGTTATAAATTTATTATATTTTTTTACTAGAATATTTTGTTCTTTTCTTTTCCAGTTTTAACAACTAGTCCTTTACTTTTCCATGTTTAAGCTTAACCATATTACTTTTCATGCTCGCATTTTTCTATTGTAATCCATGATTTTTCCAGGCTTCCAATAAATTCACTTGTTCTTTGTTTAATTTCAGTCTTATTTGTTTGCTCCCATAAATATAACATACACATAACAATGTACGGCACTCATTTGTTTTTAATAAAATCCCCACAATTATCTCCCTTTCATTCTTTCATTCTCTGTTTCACTCGTTACTTCCCTTTTTGCGAGAACGGTGAATTGGTAGCAACAGTAGTCGCTAAAGCGACATGGTTGCTATGGAAACCAGTCATAAAAACGTCGCTCACCTCATTACATTTTTTTTTTACAATTTTGAATACCAGTAAATTAATCATAAGTTTTGTTTTACTGAACTAAAATTGAATTTTTTTTTTTTCATAATATAGCTGAGAAGGTGGTCTATAAACTGTAATAATTGTTTGAAATTTGGTTGAAAATTGAGTGAGCGGTGAAGCTTTAAACAGTTCTTAATGACTAAAACTGTCACTTAACCATATATTCAAACACTACGTTGTGTGAATGATTTTATTATAAAAGTTATATTTTTATGTTTGATTAAAAACTGTTCATAAACATATTGAAAAAAAAAAAGAAATTATAAACATATTTTTATTATAAAGGTTATAATTTTGTTATAAAAGTACAAAATAGGACTATTTGAATATAATTTAATTTATATTTGTATTAAAAAAAACACAACAAAAAAACGTTATATACAGTTTTGGACATCCGTACATAAAAATTTGTCTGACGTCACTGCCGTAAACAACGTGTGCGATACTTAACTTAAAACCAAAATAGCAAATTCAACTTGAAATTGTTAAAGGATTTCTAGGCAAATGACGAGCAGTGTTGCCAACTGAGATTTTCAAAACCCGCTAGATTGGGGACATAAAATCTCCAGAAAATCGCTTTATTTTTTTACTTTTCGTAACCGAGATTTTGAAAACCCGCTAGATTAACAAAAAAAAATCTCCAAAAAAAAGAAACACTAGATTTTAACTTTGTACCTTATATATAAACTAGCGAGGGGTACCCGGCGTTGCCCGTGTGTTTGTAGGTGTGTGTGGTGTTAAATAAATAAGAAACCGGGGGGCGAGGGGGGTCGAACCCGAAGCCCTGAGGCGAAGTTTGAAAATAAAATCGGTCAGCCAGAATGAGTTAGTGAAAGATGTTTGAAAGTCATCGAGCGTGACGACGATGACGATGACGACGATGACGATGACGATGTAAGCATTGTTATAAGCGAAGTAAGAAAAGAAAACAACGTTTTAATTAAGCGGGGGGGGGGTAATCAAAATATCAAAAAAAAAACACAAAAAAATTTAACGCAAGGCAAACGAACGATGAAAACAGAAAAACGAACACGTGAAAAATGGCTTAAATAAGCCTGTTTCGATATTAAAATTTAAAAAATCGGTGGATACCCGGGTGTCGCTAAAAATAAGCGAAGTAAAAAAAACAAAAAAAAACAGGAAAACGAACGTTACGTGAAAAATGGCTTAAATAACACAGGGTTCAATATTTAAATTTAAAATATCAAAAAAAAAAACATCTCACACCACGATTCGAACCCAAAACATTTAGATAATGAACAAACGCGTTAACCAACTGCGCTAAAGCAACGGAGATGAAAAGTGCTCGATTTTTCAACTATTTAAAGTAAATCAGGTCATGACGTCATGACGTCATCTGACGCATGCGTAGAATTGGTCGTCGTTACGAGAAACCCGTTTTTGTTGACCCCCCTGTGAAAAATTGTCGATTTCGAGGTGAAAAAGTTAACATTTTTGGCCAATTTTTCGATATTTTTCAAGCGAAGGATGGGGCTTTGATATGATACCGAGTTTGTAAATTTTCATCACGTGTGTCAAAAGTTTTTAGCAGGCACACAAACATACATACACACAAATAAACATACATACATTTTTGCTTTTATATATATAGACTAGCAAAAAAAAAAACAGCCTTAAGAAAATGGACTCTGATTTATGAAAGTACTAGCGAGGGGCACCCGGCGTTGCTCGGGTGTTTGTAGGTGTGTGAAAAAAACCCGAGAAAAAAAAAACAGGTACCCGTGAAAAAAAAAACGAATCCTTGACGACGCGCAGTTGGAAAATAGTAAAGTGTGAAAAAAAAACAGGTGTGCGTTTTTGATTGACGTGACGGCGATAGGTATTCAGCAGTTAGCTTTTTGTGCAGGATCGTTTTTAATGAGGTCAATTGTTTGTTTTTAAAAATCCGCTCCCTCGTCTCGAAATGAAAGCTACCGTCTGATATGACGAAGTCGACATTGAACAAACGTTACTTAGCTCTCTCTTAGCCTGTGGAATTGTCTTCCGTTTTCCTGCTTTCCGGCTGACTACAATATGGTTGTCTTCAAGTCTAACGTAAATAAGTTCTTGATGAGCCGTTCCATATAAGTTATCAAATTTAACAAATTTTCATTACTAATGATTACTATATTGTCCAATTTCTACTGTACACTCTTTAACCCTTATCCTTGAGTGGCCTCTTGGCCTTGATAATGAGTTGATACCTATGAAAAAAAAAAAAGAAAAAGTCCAATGTGAACAAGTTCTAATTGAATCGTCCCCCTAAGTAATCCAAGTTTCAAAATTCCCACTGTTTACTATGCTAAAATCACAATGACTAATGTATACCTATTAACCCTTATCCTCGAGTGGCCTCTGGGCCTTGATAAGTGGTGACACCCTTGTAAAAAAAAAAAAAAAATGGCTCTGAGCCTGAGTTTAGAGTCAAGTTTCGCTTTTTGTTTATACCGAAAACCCGAATGTAACGTGTGCCGGGGGAAATGTGGAATAATTAACGTTTGAAAGTCAATAAAATTAAATAGACAGGCGAGCTCCGTGGTTAAGTGTGAGATATTACAATTTATAGATGATATAAAAAGTTTTAAGAAGTTGTGAACCGAGCGAGCGCTTCTCTGAAAGAAGCCTTTTGGGGACATCGAGGAAAAGCGTACATACATTCATGCATACATACATTTTTTTTTTTTTTTTTTACATAGGCGTCACCACTTATCAAGGCCGATAGGCCACTCAAGGATAAGGGTTAAAGAGTGTAGAGTAGTCAAAAGGACAATATAGTAATCGATAGTAATGGAAGTTCGGTAAATTTGTTAACTTAAGTGGAACGGCTCATCAGAAACTTGTTCACGTTGAACTTGAAGGCAACCATATTATAGACCGCTGGAAAGCAGGAAAACGGAAGACAATTCCACAGGCGTGCAGTTCTAAGAAAGAAGCTTTGATCATGGAATCTATGTTTAGGTTTAGGTACAGATAAAGAGTGGGGAAAATTATTGATAATGTTTTCAGCTAGTCTAGTGTTTCTTGTGAAAGTTTGGCGAGGGGGGACCATAGATTGAAGCTCAG
This sequence comes from Euprymna scolopes, assembly GCF_053919585.1. NCBI lineage: Eukaryota > Metazoa > Mollusca > Cephalopoda > Sepiida > Sepiolidae > Euprymna > Euprymna scolopes. The sequence continues at coordinate 96,821,892 of NC_136485.1, forward strand.
TTGAACACTTTCCATGAAAATAACGATAAAGCAGAGACAAACTCGCAACATCTCTTCTGTGAGATAGAGGTTGCAGGCCACGAAGTCTATTTTGAACCCTATCAAGGCAGGACATGTGGCAACATATTCCATCCTTGGACGTATCTGGCTCTTATATAGATAGAGAATTGCATCAGCAGTGAGATATCTACTGGATCGATAGAAGGGTCCGACCATTTTAGTCGCTATGCAGAGTACGGAGTGTGCTTTCCTAGACATGAATTTCAAGTTAAATTCAATTTTTACGGTAGCTTTTGTTTATTAAATTGTTAGGGAAAAGTTCAGAATAATTAACAAAAAAGCCCATCCTCCCACGTTAAGAATAGGTTTCTAAATAATAAATAATAACGTTATTATTTCAGTGCAATCAGTATTCTGCATAAGTACCATACATTTTTTGTTTTTTTCATAGGCATCACCATTTATCAAGGCCCAGTGGCGACTCAAGGATAAGAGTTAAAGAGTGTACAGTAGTCAATTGGACAATATAGTAATTGTCAGTAATGGAAATTCAGTAAATTTGTTAACTTAAGGTGAACGGCTTATCAAGAACTTGTTTACATTGGACTTGAAGACAACCATATTGTAGTCAGCTGGAAAACGGAAGACAGTTTCACAGGCATGCAGTTCTAAGAAAGAATATTTGTTCATGGAATCTACGTTTAGGTTTAGACACAGATAAAGAGTGGGGGAAATTATTGATAGTGTTTTCAGGTAGACGAGTGTTTCTGGTGAAAGTTTGACGAGGGGGGGGGGCCATAGATTGAAGTTCAGTCGAGCACTTGCCATGAAAAGAACGATAAAGCAAAGATAAACTTGCAACATCTCTTCTGTGAGAAAGAGGTTGAAGGGAAGAAAAAAGGACATCTCTTATGAGGCTACGAAGTCTATTTTGAACTCTATCAAGGCAGGACAAGTTCTTTCTAGCAGCTCCTGCCCAGATGTGGCAGCAGTACTCCATCCTTGGACGAAGTTGGCTCTTATATAGATAGAGAATTGCATCAGCAGTGAGATATCTACTAGGTTGCTAGAAGGATCCCACCATTTTTCCAGCGGCCTTGGCAACAGATTTGATGTACATGTTCCATTTCAGATCAGGAGTAAAGGTCAAGCTCAGAAGCTTGTCAAAACATGAGGCCTCCCCAAGACGAGAGCCATTCATTTCAACTGATGCCAGATGGGGATCAGAGCGTTGGTGATGTAAAGATATAAGCTTGGTTTTAGATGCATTAAAAGTAACCAGCCACCCCTTTCCCCATTGTATCACGTGCTCAAGATCAGAGAGAGAATCGGAGAGAACTTGGTCATTTACCGTCTTAGATGTGCTACCATAGATGGTAGTATCATCAGTATAAATGTCTACAAATGATGTAAGGATGTGATTTGGAAGATTATTAATGTAAATCAGGAAGAGAGTTGGGCTCAGGATGGAACCCTGAATACTGTGAGCCCTGAATACTGTGAGCTTCTGATTTCTGCCCATCAACTATTACTCTTATGAACCTATCAGAGAGAAATGATTTAATAATTGAGAAGACATTTCCAGCTATTCCTTGAATAATAAATTGTAAATTCTAATTTACAGAGTTTAGATAAAAAAAATCAATTTTTAATTAGCTCCCAAAATGATTGTCAGATTTTATCAATGACTTTTTTCGCAGCAGTAACAGGATAAAATATTAATTATGGAAATATGTGCAGATATGAATTTGTCTGTTTATTTATCATTTTGCAAATATTAATGTATCTGACTTTTGCAAATAAATATTACCTTTTCACAAATATTAATGTGTTGCCATTTGGTTAGTGGGAGGTTTTGCTTGTGTAAGAAACAAATTATGAAATCACAACTTTTATAAAAAATTAAATTACAAATTCAAGATCATAATATCACCGAAGAAATTATTGCAAAATACAATTCAAATAAATATTTACATAATAAAAATAACAAAAAATCAACGAATAAAACTCAAAAATACATTTTAACTAAAAACATTATCACCTTATTACATGTCATGTCGAAATTAGTAAAAATTCCAAAAATGACAAAAAAAAAAAAAAATGCTTAAAAAAGAAGATATGAAAGTTTTAGATCTTCTTTTTTAACCATTTTTTTTTTTTTGACTAGAACAAACAAACAAAAAAACAAACAAAAAAACAAACAAACAAAAAAACAAACAAAAAAACAAACAAACAAACAAACAAACATGCAGTTTTACGTTTCTTTTATTGCAGTCAATACTGCAATAAAAGAAACATAAAACTGCATTTTTCGACAGATTTTTTCTCTTGTAATCGTAATATTCTACTCGATTATATATATATATATATATATATATATATATATATATATATATATATATATATAAACGGATGATATGGGAAAAATGTTATGCGATGTGTCGAAAGATACAAGGGAAAAAAAGCAGATTTGATATTCCCAAAGCGCTTTTCAACCGACTCTCTTCAGGGGAATCGTTGGTAAATTGGTTGATTACTCAAAACCATGAATTGGTAAAAAAAAAAAAAATAAAAAAAAAAAAAATACTGTAATTGTAAGGTGGTCGGAAGAGGAAAAAAAAAAAAAAATTAGTTCACGGACGACCAGCATGGATTGGCCAAATGGCTTGTGGAAGTCCTGGACCCTGTTGTGAAGTTTTATTCAATTCATTGCATTCCTGACTCTTTTCAGTTTGCTTCTTCCATACGCAATCTTTGTCCGTCCATTGATACTAAATTCTTTGTTTCGTTTGACATATCCAGTTTATACACAAACGTCCCTCTAGACGAAACTATAGGCATTTGCGCCGACTTTCTGTATCGTGGTCCTACAGAGACCCCAAGATTTCCAGAAAACGTTTTTATCGAACTAATGGAGATGGCTACTAAGTCGGTTGCCTTTAGCTTCGATAATATGATGTACAGACAGATCGATGGCATCTCGATGGGCAGTCCTTTAGGTCCTAGTATTGCAAACATTTTCGTTGGTTTTTATGAACGTCTGCTTTTTAATAATGTGCCGAAACCTTGTTGTTATGTACATTACGTCGACGACACTTTTGCTTCCTTTCGGTCACGTGAAGCTGCTTGTTCTTTTTTCCAACATTTAAATAAGCTCCACCCATCTTTGCAATTCACAATGGAGGAAGAAAGGGACAATATGCTGCCATTCCTCGACGTACTCGTGGAGCGCACTCCTTCTGTTTTTCTTACCAGTATATTTAGGAAGCCGACATTTACGGGACTGTATCTCAGTTGGGATTCTTTTGCACCCAAGCGCAGAAAGAAAGACCTCATCAGAACTCTCACGCATCGAGCTTTGATGATCTGTTCCAGTTCTCGATTGACGTCCAAGCTTCACAAAATTAAAGAAATTTTCCTCTCCAATGGATACCCCGAGCAACTAGTCTCATATACCATCCGAAGTAAGGTTGACAACTTTAATAGAGCTAAGGTATATGGTCCTCCTCGTTGCCCCATTTATCTCAAGCTTCCGTGGTTAGGCTCTTCCATCCAACCTTTAGCAGACAAAATATCGTCTTCAGTAACACACTGTTTTAATGCTGCTAATTTGCGCATTATTTATTCCACTCGTCCTGCTTTCCCTTCCTTTCTTAAGGACGCCTTGCCTTCAATGAACAAAGTTCGGTTATTTACCTTTACCAATGTCAGTGCGACGCTGACTATGTTGGCAAGACGATACAGCGATTATCGGTCAGAGTGGCTCAGCATGTTCCAGGCTGTATCCGTAGACACGAAACGGTCCCGTCTTCTAAAAGTTCACAGGCGCAAGAATCTGCTATAGGTGACCACTTGTTGGACAAGAGAACGTGTCGTGATCTCTACTCTGATAACAGTTTTTCCATTTTACATAGAGCACGACATTGTTTCCATCTCGACGTACTAGAGGCTATTGTCATCAATTCTCGACGCCCTTCTCTCTGCAGACAAAGGCAGTTAAAACATTCACTGCAGTTATTTAATGACACTTGGTCGTCCGTGAACTAATTTTTTTTTTCTCTTCCGACCACCTTACAATTACAGTTTTTTTTTTTTTTTTTTTTTTTTACCAATTCATGGTTTTGAGTAATCAACCAATTTACCGACGATTCCCCTGAAGAGAGTCGGTTGAAAAGCGCTTTGGGAATATCAAATCTGTTTTTTCCCCTTGTATCTTTCGACACATCGCATAACATTTTTCCCATATCATTGTTTTTATTTATTTGTGGGACACCACATTATGCTCTTCACGCATATATATATATATATATATATATATATATATATATATATATATATATATATATATATATATATATATACATATACATATACATACTCGCGGAAAAGGTAAAATAAGTGCAGAAAAATTAAGAAAAAAGGGGGGGTCAATAAAAAAAGATAAAAGAAAAAAAGTTGATTTTTTATTATTATTATTATTATTATTATTATTATTATTATTATTATTATTATAAGAGCGTAAAAAATACTCGCGGAAAAAAGGTTGTACCCATAAATATGTTTAAAAGAAAAATATAGTAGAAACATTTAGTTTATGCTTGCAAAAAAATAAAAAATAAATAAATAAAAAAAAAACGTAAATGTTTGAAAATAAACAAGCAACAAAACGTAAATGTTTGGAAAAATAAAACTTTAATATGTTTGCAAAAACAAGAAAAAAACGTAAATATGTTTGAAAAAAAAAAAAACAAATTTAAATACGTTTGAAAAAAAAAAACGTTTAAAATTAAAATATAACAAAAACATTTATTTTTATTTCAAGGGTGCCATTATATACATTTTGTGCTTCCGTAACTGGGTGGACAGACAGTGAGTACCGCCACCTATAGTTAAAGGGCGGAAACAGGCTCTCTCTTTCTTCGTGATCATTGATTACCCCCAATTTAACTTTTAAAATCTTATTTAAAAAAAATAATTTTGTTAAAAATAAAAAATAAAACTGCTAGTTAAAAAATGATATAAGTCTGAATTAACCTATCTTGGCGATAAAAAATGAAACAAAGAGGGCCACAAGACCGCAAGTTAGGGATCCTATTCCCAGATTTTTATCATTGACTTTCCCAGTTTAATTTGTATGTTCTCTTATTGGTACGTACTGAACCCTTATCTATTTGGAAGTGTTCACTTCACACCTACTTGGCAAAATTTACAGTTGAATATTAAAACACTGAACTGCTTTTTAGACTTGTTTTGACCTGGCCGCTGTTAGCTGCGTATCTTACTAATTAATGTTAGCGTTTTTTTTTTTGTTTTTTTTTTCGGTTTCAATTTCTTCAAAACGAAATCTCCAGATTTTAGAGGAAAAAACCGCTAGCCGCTAGATCCAAAATTTACCCGCTAGATTTCAAACGAACTCTCCAGATCTAGCGGGAAACCCGCTAAATTGGCAACCCTGATGACGAGGTCAACTAGATTTTAGCGCACATTTAAAAAAAAAAGTACGGAGGCATCTAATTTATAAAATTAACACAGACAAAAGCAAAAAAATACACCGGTTGTTCCCTGATTCAATTAAAACTACTAAGTACTAACGGCATTTGCAAAAAAAGTATGCACAATTATAAGATAGACACAAAATGATGTATACGGCCACCGACAGCCGTGACAATTTTGGTGATTTTACATAACAAAAAAGCGAAGGGACTGTTTTGCCTTTTCACCGGTTCCGGTAGCAGCCACGGAGAAAATTAGTGAATACGTTAGCTAAATATAACAGGAAATTAGTCAACTGTTTATTTTAGGTTAAAAAAATTCTACAATTCTATCCATACTTTTGATTTGAGCCTGTCGGAAGTTAAATAACGAAAACAGAATTTGACTCGATACCGTTTACTGCTAAATTACTTTTAAGCGATCTTGAGTCGACCCGGTTTGGATCAAAACGAAACCAGACCGGAAATAACGAAAAATCTCGCGAGATTTTTGTACTTGATAATTAATTAATATCTGTGCTGAAGCCAGTCTCCATTTTTCTTATAAATCCATTTAGGGAATTTAGATTATTAGCTAATCCTATTGAGGAAGAAGTGATACTATTATTTTCAAGGAAAGATAAGCACAACTACTTTGAATATGTTTCCAAGAAACAACGAGTCTTTCGGTAGCGGTGAGTTCGTACAAAATCAAAATGTTCAACAACAGTCCAGCGAATTTATTCACAGAGAACGAGATTATGATCGTTTTCAATCTTCTAATAATAGGATGCCTTTATTTCAACCGCCAGCAACTCCTTATCAAGATTTTGTTGCTGTCGATAGAGACCATCCTCGACATCATTCTTCAGTTCCTCCACCAGGACTTGACCATCCTCCACCTCTGCATGGTCGATACGACAACACCGAAAATCATGAGTGGACTGCACCGGATTCAACTCGTCAAAGTTACGACCAAAATGTTTTCCCACCAGTTCACTCAAGTAACTTAATGAATGCTAACCCTAACCCGCCCTTATCGATATACCCAACAACCGATACAACCCCGCGACCAGGTGCCCCATTACCGGTAGACGCGCATTCGTCAGGATCACAACCCAACACCATGTTATCGAATCCAGCGTGTCCTCCATTTCAACAATCTGCTGTATTACCCTCTCAAAGTGACTTGCATAATGCAATTCCTAGAAACCAGACAAATGCACATGTTCAACAACAGCAACCGGATTCAACTACTATGCGTATAATGGACTCTCATTTAAATGTCCGTCCTACGTCTTCAATTCCTTCTCCCCAAGACATGCGAAATGTTCCGCCGCCAAACTTTAACATTCCACCTTCCTTTTTCCCACCATTAAATATTAACAACAATTTGACCACACAACAGCATCAAAGCTACGAAGATGTCGATAAATATGAAAAAGATGAGGATGAGGATGAGCTTGTTGCTATTCAAAGGCAAAATGATCAATTCTGGATCGACGAGCGATTTTTTAAGAATTTCCGCACACATTTGCGAACAATTACAAAAGCAAACAAGAAAAAATCAATTGATGTAAGTACCATAATTGGCGAATCTTGAAGATTCACCTTCCTTTATTTACAAAGCCATTTGGCGAAGTGACGTCGTCCGACATATTTTTTAGCGTTATGGATGATCAAAACTACAGAATTAACCTTTTTTTTTTTTTTTTTTTTTTTTTAAATTTATTTATGAACTGTTTTTCCTCATTAATGTTTATGAACGTTTACCTAACTTTCATAATAAAGGTTAGGTAAACGTCGATATCGAAATTTTGAAATTAAAGTTAGTTTTATTTAAAAAAAAAAAAAAAAATTTGCAATTACATCAACTTGGTAATATCCATTGAGAGCGTATGGTGGTTATATGAGAAAATAAAGCTGTGTACACTGTACACATTATAAATGTTTCTTTTCTGTGTCTTATGTTATACATTAGTACATTAGGGGTCATTTCGAGTTAAGTTTATTTACTGCACCCATCTGAACTAGAGAAAAATGTATGTCTCATGTAAATAACTAACAATGAATATCTAATATGGCCGACCAGATGGGTGATCAAAAAGTCAGATCGAGCTACCGGAAAACGAAATGAAACCAAATTGACAACTTGCCTGTTTTTTTTGTTTTTTTTTTGCTTGAACTTTGCGCTTTTCGGATCATTTTGTTTTATTTTCTTGGTGGATATTTTTGGGGGGGGTGTTAGAGATTATAGGTAAAAACATTAGAAACACTTCAAACATTGGGGAAGGCACTTAAACCATAAAAAATCACGGTAACATAAGCACATTGTTTTGTTTGTTAGTTAAATCCGGCTAAAAAAATAATGGTAAATTTTTAGATTAGGTCCACCCCCACAATTTTCTTGTAAATGACGACTTTTCTAGGTTTTCGACTATGCTGAATTGCTGAATACGGAAATCGCATTGAAGTTTTGCAGAAATAAGTAGTTATCGAGATATAAAAAGTTGTATTATGCATTGTATTCTTTGGCGGCCATCTTTTTTACGCGCGTGCAATGTCAGTCATGCTCATAGATGAGTAGATTTGTTTATGGTGCACGCGCGTAAAGATGGTCGCCAAAGAATACAATGCATTATACAACTTTTTATATCTCGATAACTAATTTCTGCAAGATTTCAATGCGATTTTCATATTCAGCATAGTCGAAAACCTATTCGTCATTTAAAAGAAAATTGTGGAGGTGGACTTTATCTAAAAATTTACCACAAAAAAAAGTCCATTAAGTTCAAATAAAGACTGTTTGAATAAAACTTATATAAAAAAAAAAAAAAAAGATTCATTCTATACGGTTTCGGTCATCCGTAGATAAAAATATGTCGGACGTCACTTCCGCCGAATGGCTGTGTAAACAAAGGAAGGCGAATCTTCAACATTACCAAAATATCGAAAAAAGCTTATATTGTACGTATCCTTTTTGACTAAAGATCTAGGTGTATCAGAAATTTGGAGGAATTTTTGACACCCTTAAAGCTGCAAATGAAATATAAAAAAACTCGTAATTTCTCTTTAAAGTGGGTTGTTTATTTTCTGTAATTTTATTTAAAAAAAAAAAAACAGTGTTTACAAAATGCCGGCGCGCCTTCATGCAGCTTTTTTTTTTCAATTTTAAAAATCTATCAATTTGTGAAATTTTATGCTCTTTCCAATAAACCAAATATAATATTTTAGAGAAACGGTTTTTTTTTTTTTTTTTTTTTTTTTTTTTTCTCCCATTTTGAAATGTCTATTAAAATTTTAATTTATGTACCAAAGTTTTATATATCGCAAATCAAAGATCAATAAAGAAAATATTCAAATTTAAAACAAAGTTTTTTGGAAATTTACCTGTAAATTCCAAAGTTTAAAACTTTTTTTTTTTTTTTTTTTTTTTTAATGAAAGCTCATGCTTACATCGTCAAGTAAATACCAGACGCTGACGGCAAATTTTTCTGTTTCATTGAATGTTTTAGATATTTAAAAAAAAAAAAAAATTAATAAAACTCATATTTCATTTAAAGAATTTAAAAAAAAATCGATGAAGTGGATTTTTTGTTCTAGGGGAAAAACTTATAAGTTAATTTGCGATTCCTTTTTAACTACGGAAGATAAAAAATACTAAAAGAGATATTATTTATGTCCTTTGGACGAATCCGTATTTCATAAATTTAATTTTAGCAGCAGCAGCTCTTTTAAAGCTTAATGTGCGATTCCTTTTTAACTACGGAAGATAAAAAATACTAAAAGAGATATTATTTATGTCCTTTGGACGAATCCGTATTTCATAAATTTAATTTTAGCAGCAGCAGCTCTTTTAAAGCTTTGCGCAAAACACGTTGCGAAAATGCGATTTTCTACAACCCGCGCTTTAAAAAATCCTTTTATTTAAAAAAATACATGTAATTTAAAATATAAATTATGAAGAATGGAACTACCCATTTAATAGTATATTTAAGTGATTTTTTTTTGGCATACATATATTGCAAGTCAAAATATGTTTATTTTCTTTTTTTTTATATATATATATATATATATATATATATATATATATATATATATACTGGGGTTTTTTTATATTCAAAAGTAATGGACTAATGAATTCAACGGGGTTGTTAGATAGTGCTCAATAAAAAGAGCTAATAATACTTGTTTATTGTTATATAAACATGCTCACATCCCGCTGCTACAAATAGCCACTTGTTTCAATCAAACAACAGATATCATCAGGCAGCGACTTGACTATTAAAAAGTTCAATGAATAATCTTATTCTTATAAGGTTATTCATTGAACTTTTGAATAGTCAAGTCGCTGCCTGATGATATCTGTTGTTTGATTGAAACAAGTGGCTATTTGTAGCAGCGGGATGTAAGCATGTTTATATAACAATAAACAAGTATATATATATATATATATATATTTTTTTTTTTTTTTTTTTTTAAAGAAAAGCGCTTTAAAAAAATATTGCATAATTTGCAATTAAAATTTGGTCTTTGCTCCTTTAATTGAAAAAAATTAGGGTTTGAATTACATTTTTCAAGTAGTTATAAGCTTCGAAAAATAGTAAGTAGAATTAAAGTTCTGAACGTCATTTTTAATGGCCACTTTCTGATACATCTAATGAAGATCTCTGAAAAAAATTTCATTTGATTTAATCGAGTAGTTTTTTTTTTTTTTTTTTTTTTTTTACAGCTGAAAAACACGTTCTTATGAGAGCGCGTTGAAGTCAGCCATTATGAAATTTGCTGAACACGCCACGGGGAGATAGGGAGTTATCTCCCCGTGGCGTGTTCAGCAAATTTCATAATGGCTGACTTCCATATAAAGCGCCGATACTCCCTCCCCATCTTTAATTCTAGCTTTTCTTCCTAAAAATCAAACCTTTTACTTGGTATCATAAAAAATTTTTTTTTTACAAAAAAAAAATAAAACTACTTGATGAAATTAAGTGAAATTTCATTTTGGAGAACTTTGTTCCATAATGGATACGCACATTACATTTTTTATTTATTTACTTACGTTGCCTTTCGCACTTTTACAAACATTTACGTTGGCTTGGCGGAGGTTAACAATCCTGCCACTTTTCAAAAATCGCTAAAAAAACATGGACGATCTACGCATGACACTGAAAGTAATTAACGCTCCCTCTGACACATAATTGAAATTTATTTGTTTACATTTTTTCACCATATTTTTATTCTTAACCAAAACATTTGGTACTAGTGCAGTTTTAGGTGTGTCAGAAACTGACGTTACGAATGCGTGAAAAAAATATTGAATAATTCGACCCTCTGTCTTTCCAAGCTTATAACTACTCGAAAAATGTAATTCAAACCCTAATTTTTTTTCAATTAAAGTAGCAAAGACCAAATTTAAAAAAAAAAATAACAGGTTTAAGAGCAAATTATGCAATATTTTTTTTTTTTTTTAAATCAGTTTTCTTAATTTGACCCAAGTTAAATTTCGTTTATTTTCTTCAAATCTTTTAAGATTTGAAGAAAATAAACGAAATTTAACTTAGGTCGATTATAAAAAAAAACCACTTACCTATAAAAATTACTAATCAATGCGTAGTTGCATTCTTCATTGTTAAGAATTTATCCATATTTATATTTTAAAATCCACTTATTTTTTAAATAAAAGAATTTTTTAAATGCCTATTTGAAAAACCCGCCATGATGCAAACATTTTACGTTTTTATTTAAAACCAGAAGTAATTTTTAAAAAATTTTTAATTACGGATGGACAGAAGGAAGTAAAAAAAAAAAACCACACATTCGCGTTAGCCATTTACCTTTGCACGTAAAGAAATTTGTGCCTCCATACCTGAAAACTAGTCACATTTTATTTATAATTTTTTGCCTTAAAAAAAAAAAAACAGTTCAAGAATTTTTTTTTTCTTTTCTCAAAAAATACACGAGTTTTTGATTTAATATATTTAATTTCCACTTTATGGAGTGAATTTTTTTTTTTTTTTATCTCTAAAAAAAAAAAAAAAAACATTGAATGACATAGAAATAATTTTCATCTGTACAATATAAGATTATAAGGTTTCATTTAAAAAAAAAAAAAAAAGTTTTTAACTTTGGACTTTACAGGTAAATTTCTAAAAAAAAAAAAAAAAAAAAAAAAAAAAAAAAAAAATTTTTTTTGTTTTAAATTTGAATATATTATTTATTGATCTTTTCTCTTCAATTTGTGATATATAAAACTTTGGTACATAAATTAATTATTAAAGTTTTAATAAACATTTCAAAATGGAGGGGGGGGGTTAAAAAGAAACGTTTGTCTAAAATATTATATTCGGTTTATTGGAAAGAGCATAAAATTTCACATTGACCCTGAAAATATCGTAAAACTTTAACCAATAGAAAAATTTTGATAGATTTTTAAAGTTTAAAAATTGAAAAAAATTAACTCGTAAAATTCAATTGATTTCATTACGTAAAAAAAAAAAATAGCTGCATGAAGGCGCGCCGGCACTTTGTAAACACTGTTTTTTAAAAAAATAAAAAATATTTCTATTTAAGCAACTTTAATGGTTTATTTTGGAAATATATTCCATAAAGAAAATAAACAACCCACTTTTAAAAGAAATTACGAGTTTTTTATATTTTATTTGCAGTTTCGTGTTAGGGGTGTGAAAAATTCCCCCCAAATTCTGATACACCTAGTGCAGTTTCGCCAACGCGAGAAATACAAACTTTAAAAAAAAATTTTTTTTTTTAAATTTATTAAATTGTTAGGTGAAAGATTGGTTCGTACACTCGTGGCAAAACTACACAAGTACTAAAACATGTTATGTTTTTGTTCTAATTTACTTGTCATCTATAAATATAAAAGCGAAAATGTATGTATGTATGTGTGTTCGCTTTTTCTCTGTCTACAAAAGGCTTTTTTCAGAGAAGCGGTCGGTCGCCTAACAACTTTTTAAAATTTTTTTATATCACATATAAATCATAATATCTCAGTTAACAATGAAGCTTGCCTGTCTATTTAATTTGCTCGACTTTGGGAAGATAAATATTCAACATTTGTCGCTCGCCGTATGTGGGTTAGTCTTTTTCCTATAACATCTTGGGAAGCGTTCCCGCAGTAAATGAAATACTATCCCGCAGTCAAACTTGACCTCGTTAAGTCATTAAAACGGGCACCTGCCAAATCCAAGTAATTAAATAAATTCAAACGTGTTTCCGTTAGCATCTCGTGGTGGGGCAATCGTTAACGTCGCACATTTTTTTTTTTTTTTTTTTCTTCACACTTTAATTTACAACTTTGCCTCAAGGGTTCGGGTTCGGGTTCGATCCTCATACAATAGCAAAAATCGTCCTCTCATGACGACTTTGCTTCTACGCATGCATCATAAGACGTCGTAACCTGATTTACTTTAAATATTTGAAAAAAGCGACAATTTCATGGACGTCATCTTAGCTCAGTTGCTTAGAGCGTGGCCTCATTATCTAAAGGTTTTGGGTTCGAATCGTGGTGTGAGATGTCTTCTTTTTTTTTTTTTTTTTTTTTTTTTTTTTTTTTTTTTTTAATATTGAAGCAGGGTTATTTAAGCCGTTTTTCAGATTTTTTTTAACGTTCGTTTTTCTGTTTTATTTTTTTTACTTCGCTTATTAGGTTTTCATTAACATCCCCCACTCCCGTCCAACCACACACACACACCTAAAAAAAAAAAAACCTTCCACTGTCTTTTTTTCGATTTTTTTTTTTTTTTTTTTTTTTTTTTTTTGTTTCAAATTTTAATATTGAAACAGGGTTATTTAAGCCATTTTTCAATTTTTTTTTTTTCGTTTTTATTCTTTAGATTTTTTAAAGAAGTTTTAACGTTCGTTTTTCTGTTTTCTTTTTCCATCACATTTGCGTTTTCTTTTGTTTTTCCGATTTTTACATTTAATATCGTTCGTTTGCCTTACGTTAGTTTTTTTGTTTGTTTTTTTTAATATTTAAAAATATTTATTTCGCTTATTATGTTTTGATTACACCCCACCCCGCCCGAGCACACACACCTCTAAACACCCGGGCAACGCCGGGTACCCCCCCCCCCGCTAGTATTTAAGAAAGGATCAAGGTTTCTTTTGATTAATGTAAGTAGATAAATAAAATAAGTGTTTTGGTATTTCTTTCTGCACCACGTAACAATTCATTGTTCGTTTAAGTATGTAAAGTCAAAACAAATACATATGCCTCCTAACTTTCGGGCACGTGTCAGAGGGAGCGTTAATTACTTTCAGTGTCATGCGTAGGTCGTCCGCCATTATTTTTTTTTTTAATTATTTATTTATTTTATTTTATTTATTTTTTTTTTTTTATTTTTTTTTTTTTTAGCGATGTTTGAAGTAGCAGGATTCGAATAAAAAAAAAAAAAAAAAAAAAAAAAGGTACTCCTTGGGTGTTGAGTTTCATGGTGACCAGCAGAATTATTTAATGGTCGCTGCCTTAGTCCCCCCCCCCTTAGTTAAGGCTAACGCATGCGCACGTAACATCTTTTATTTACATTTTATTTATTTACTTTATTTACTGACGTTGGCTTAGTAACTAAATGATTTACGCATGCCGGAAGTTTTAAATTGGTTCATCATTGTTGTAATGAAAAAAAGTTTCATTCAACACAAAACTAAAAACACATTAGTATGTGTTTTTAGTTTTGTGTGTTGAATGAAACTTTTTTTAAATGATTTATTATTCTATTCATTGAAATTTACTAATTTTTTAATGAAAAAAGTGGGTTTGTATTACTGTACAAAAAGTTGTCAAAAATCAAATATATAACAAATAAATGTTATCAAAGGCAAGATAAGTTACTTTTCTGCCAAACTGGATATGTTTTTAGTGTTTTTATTCAATGTGACATGTTTATTCAGCTCGAAAAACGTAGTGTTTACCGATGTAATGGAAAATTCAAGGTGGCGCCTCCGCCTCACTCCCTCTTTAACACGGTAAGTTTGGGAAAAGGTGTTATAAATTAAAAAAAACTAGAAAAAATACTATTAAATACCCACCCACAAATACTAAAAAAAAAAAAAAAAAAAGGGTTCAGTGTCCGTTGCAAAGAATTAGATTTATTTATCAAAAGTCGTCATTTAAAAAGAAAATTGCCCGCTCATACAAATTAAGTGTTTGTAAAAGTGAGAAATTATTAATAAATGTTTAGTAACTTTTTTCTTTTAATATTCATAAAGAGTAAAACTTTTTTTTTTTTTTTTTTTTTCAATATTCATGAAGAGTTAAGCCAACGCGAATAAATAAATGTTTGTAGAAGTGACAAATTATCAATATCTGGTTTAGATTTTTTTTTTTTTTTATTCATGAAGAGTTAAGCCAACGTAAATGTTTGTAGTAGTGCGAAAGGTAACGTAAGTAAATAAAAAATGTAATGGGCACATGCGTTATCCCCCAACCCTTAGTCAAGGCTAAGGGAACGACCATTAAATAATTCTGCTGGGCGACATGGAACTCAACGCCCAAGGAGTAAGTATGTCGCAAATTTACCGTTTGTATGGTATTAACCCCTGAACTCTGGGATTATTTTCCATTTCACAGCCCAGCCTTCGTTTACGTTACCCGTGAGGGGGGGGGGAAAGGCTGTTAAATGTGCACTCGCGTAACAAGCAGCCTTGTCACAGTGTAGTATTGGCGAAAATTTTAAATTAGACAAAAAACAAGTAGTTTTCCAAATATTAAGCCATGTAATTCTGTTATCACGGCTGGCCATTTTTGTACACGCGATGGTATTATCCTTGAACTCTTGGACTATTTTCCATTTCACAACCTAGCCTTTGTTTATGCTATGCGAAAGCATAAACGAAGGCTGTTAAATATGCACTCGCGTACCAAACTGCCTTGTCACAGTGTAAGTATTGGCGAAAATTTAAAATTGGATGAAAAACCAATAGTTTTCCAAATATTAAACCATGTAATTCTATGTTATAACGGGTGGCCATTTTGTATGCTCAAGCGTGCGCATCGATTTTGTATGCTCAAATGTGCGCATCGACCCTATGTGCGTACAAAATGGCCACCCGTGATAACATATAGAATTACATGGTTTAATATTTGGAAAACGGCAGATTTGCCGTTTAGTTGTACAAATAGCCTCAAAGTCTATTATCACAAAAAGGGACACATTGGGTTGGCACCGGTATCTAGCGATGTTTGTTTATATTTATGTGCTTATTGAAAATGTCATCCTATGAATAAAATTTAATTTAAATTAATCACATTGTTTAACAAATAAAAGAATGAAAGATGAACTTTTAAACTTCATCTTTCATTATTTCTTTTTTTTATTTATTTGTTAATCAATGTATTATTTGTATTGTTCAATAGTTTGAATTTTAAATTATAAAATAAAAATTATAACATAAAACACATTTAATCATTTTAAAATTTTATCTCTCATTTTGTTAAACAGCATATTATTTGTATTGTTCAATGTTTTAAATAAAATAAAATTTTAAATTATAAAATAAAACACATTTAATCATTTTAAAACTTAATATTTCATTATTTCTTTTTTTTTTTTTTTTTGTTAAAAATGGTTTACATTAATCGCTATATACCGGTGTCGGCCCAACATGTCCCTTTTTGTGATAATAGGCTTCGAGGCTACACGGCAAATCTGCCTGGAAAACTACTTGTTTTTCATCTAATTTTAAATTTTCGACAATACTACACTGTGACAAGGCAGTTTGGTACGCAAGTGCATATTTAACAGCCCTTGTTTATGCTTGCACGTAACGTAAACAAAGGCTAGGCTGTGAAATGGAAAATATTCCCAGAGTTTAGGGGTTAATACCATGCAAAAGCAATCAAACAAAAACCTTTTTAGCCAATAAATACACAAAAAATGCCTCCTCTCTCAGGTGGCCAGAAAGTGGGTGTTCATTTTAAGTTAAATTTACATGGAAAAGTGATTACCCATTTTTCGAAAAAGTAATTTCTTCATATGAAAACTATTTTTTTTGCGACGGAAACGGTTTAGATTCGTTTTTAGCACACCGAAATCTACAAAAAAACATTATATACGAATGTGAGATAGGCCTTAAAGTAAAATAATCTTTTTTTTTTTTTTTTTTTGACATTTCTCATGTATTTAATCAAACATCATAAAAAAACGATAAATGTTTACTTTAACTACAACAGAACATGATCAATAAAATTTGGTTCTTTACAGGTTTTCGGGGTCGCTGACAAAGAATCTGATATTCAAACCCATTGCAAATTTACCGTTTGCATGGTATTAACTCTTGGACCCTTCCACTATTTTGTGCCATATCACCGTATTTATTAATGCTATGCGTGAGCATTTCTTATTGAAATGTATGTGCGCAGAGTCACATGATCTTTCACAAGTCGCATGGATACATGGCGGATATTTTAAATGACAGGAAATATTTTTCATAAAATAAAAAAATAATTTTCATCTCATTGAAATACTTTTAATAAAATTTAAATAGTTTTCACCTCATTTATATTAAAAATAATGTCAGTAAGTTTTCATGAGCGGTTTACAAAAACGTTTTTCGTTCCTTTTGGGAGGGGGGGTATTCTATTATAGAATTTCGTAAATATTCAGATACGCTACAACAGAACACCGACCACTCTAATTTGTATTATTTAATTTAAAATTAGATGAAAAAGAAATAATGCAAGAAAAGAAGAGCACTCCAAGTTAGGGGGGTAATTTAATTTTTTTTTTTCCAGAACATAGACTTTTCAAAAATATATTATAGCACTTTTTGGGTGGAAAAAATTACGGACTGACATTTTTTTAATGACTTACAATTAAAGAAAAGTACAACAAAATATGGTGCTGATGTATATTTGGTACCGCGCTATATTAAAATAGTTTTTTCAGGTTAAATTCAAATTTCATGAGAAAGTGGTTTTCGAAATAACGCAGCGCAGTACCAAAAATACACCAATCTGATAAATGTCATGGTAACATTTATGGGGTTCTAACAGTATTTAGTCTGAGTCTGAATTTGCAGCCACTTTTTACCATGTTATCACCTAAAGCACAACATTATTTCTTTTTTGGACCAAATAAATGTTTGAAAGTGAGTAAAAACACTAAAATCTTTAGATAGATACAAGATTTATGTAGTTAGCTTTTGAGGGGGGTGTAAGTAATATATAATTTACTTGAAAAACACGATTTCACCCATTCTGTGATTTCGCACCGTGGGGATCTGTTTCTGGCCATTTTAGTTTTTAAACGAACGTTGTGAAAATGGACTCTAGCTAGTCATGCATGTACAAATAGCCAAATTTTAGAAAAAAAAAAAAAAAAAAAAAAGCCGAAACAAATGATACAGCTCATGAATTTTTGAGAGGACAAGTATCCTGTCCTAAGTGTGATAGACCATGTTCCCTTGGAAACATTACGCCACAGTGCTCTGTTTGGTGTATGAATTTCATTGCAAATTAGCCACAAGCACTGTTTCGTGGGTACCAGTGAGGGGGGCGGGGTCTGTTTCTAGGGACTTTTTGGACATTTTAGTTTCTAAACCAACTTTGTGAACATGGAATCTTGCCAGTCATGCCGTTCAATTATGATGCAATAGCCAAATTTTATAAAAATGACACGGAAGCTTAGGAATTTTTGAGAGGACATCGTATCTTACCCTGACAAGTATCATGTTCAAAGTGTAAGACACTATGTTCACTTGGAAGCAGTAATGCTATGTAGCGTTGCACAGGTACCGTGGTGGTTCCAAAAAAGAAAAAAAGACATTGTAGCTTCAGTGACAGAAAAGGTACATTTTTGAAGACACGCATTCCTGCATGGAAACTGGTTTTATTTGCTAATAATTTCTTAAGCTATTCATGAAGCCATAAGTCGCACATTATTTGGACATATCTCTGACAACATCAGTAGATTGGAGATCCTTCTGTTCTGAAATCACAGAGTGGATAAAAACCCCAAAACCAATAGGTGTCTATGTACAAGTCAAAATAGACGAAACCCTCCTCGTTCGTAGGAAGTATAACAGAGGACGCATTCTCCAGCAAATTTTGCTGTTTGGGGAATTGAACGCGTTTCTAAACGTAGTTTTATTGTCCCACTGTTAGAACCAGAAGAAATGAGAAAACCTTAATTCCGTTAATAAAAAAATTATATTCTGCCTGCATACAGCGATTCATGGAGAGCAT
This sequence comes from Euprymna scolopes, assembly GCF_053919585.1. Lineage (NCBI taxonomy): Eukaryota > Metazoa > Mollusca > Cephalopoda > Sepiida > Sepiolidae > Euprymna > Euprymna scolopes. Next base: position 96,840,567 of record NC_136485.1, read on the forward strand.
ATAATAATATCCATCAGCATTCGTTCGAACATTATACAATTAATCACTGTGAGAATTTTTTTAATCCACAAGACCTGGAAATACATACCCAAAATATCGAGTGGCGCGACGTAAAGGAGTGGGTCAAGAGACCTGGTATTCGTCCAACCTATTTACGCCAATATCTGTCAATGTCTTTTTATAAGAAGCCTGAAGGACGAGCCTGATACGATTCTACACATCATTTTTTCATACAAGTTTCAAAAATGTATCTGCATGCACAGACGTAAATATTAAAAATCAATTTTAATGCTTGTATCGAAGTCATTTACTTGTCTGGAAAAAAAAGACAAAATTGTAACATCTTTAATTCATGTGAAATATAATCGGTGGATTTCGGTTTTTACTCAGTTTCAGAAACCATTTTTATATTCTTCAAATTGTTTAACACAGAAAAAGTAATTCCGTAATTATTCCACCCAAAAAGTGCTATAGTGCACTTTTTTTTTTTTTTTTTTTTTAAATTGTCCGCCAAAGCAAAAAAAAAAAAAAAATTCTGTTCTGACCCCCCCCCTCCCCCAACTTAGTGTTTTTCTTTTGTTTTATTTATTTTTCATACAAAATACTGTTGTAAATATTTCATTTTAAATTATTAATTTGTTGACCTTTCAGAGTTGCTTTAATTGGAAAAATGTTTTATTTAAATTATTTATTTGTTAAAAAAGTTTTAAAATTATATTTTTTTTACACAGATGTTTAGTGTTTTTACTCACTTTTTATTTATTTTAGGGGCAAAATTGAGGTCGCTGACAACGAATCTGTTTTTTACTCACTTGCAGTACCAAAAATACATAAGCACCATATTTTGTTGTACTTTTCTTTAATTGTAAGTCATTAAAAAATGTGACTGGTCACTTTACTACGCGCATGCACGCATCATGTAAAAATAGCATAAACGAAGGTGGTAAGATGGCACAAAATAGTACAAGGGTTCAGGGGTTAATACCATGCAAACGGTAAATTTATGATGGGTTTGAATATCAGATTCGTTGTCAGCGACCCTCAAAAACCTATAAAGAACCAAATTTAATCAAAACATCAAAAAAAAAAAAAAAACACAAAAAAAAGTAATGTAAGGCAAACAAACGATGAAAACAGAAAAATGAACATGTGAAAAATGGCTTAAATAAGCCTGTTCCGATATTAAAATTTAAAAATATCGGTGGGTACCTGGGTGTTTTTGGGTGTGTGGTCGGGAGTGGATAAGCGAAGTAAAAAAAAACCCAGAAAAACGAACGTTACGTGCAAAATGGCTTAAATAACACTGGTTCAATATTTAAATTTAAAAAATCGGAAAAAAAGACATCTCACACCACGCTTCGAACCGAAAACGTTTAGATAATGAACCAACGCGCTAATCAACTGACCTAACACGACGTACATGAAATTTGTTCAGTTTTTCGATTATTTAAAGTAATTCAGGTCATGACGTCATCTGGCGCATGCGTAGAACCGCTCGTTGTCACGAGAAGACCGTTTTTGTTGACACCCCCCTCCCCCTGTTGAAAATTGTTGATTTTCGGGTAAAAAAAAATGAACGTGTTTGGCCAATTTTTTTTATATTTTTTGAGCTAATGATGGGGCTTGATACAGTTTGAATTTTCGTCATGTCTGTCAAAAAGTTTTTAGCAGACACACAAACATGCACACATACATATATACATTTTCGCTTTTATATATAGAGATTTTAAAATTTCTTTAAAGAAAAAGTTTTTTGTTGTTTTTTTTTTTTTTCATTGTTCATGTATTTTAATTAAACATCATAAAAAAATCGTATCCAATACATGATATTCCCAAAATAATTGTCTTTGATTCGCTACCGCCAGAGGAATTCTTGGAGATGACTATTAAAGTTTGCAAACACCTCGTCATTTTTTTTTTTTTTTTTTTTTTTTTTTTTTTTTTTGGCGGAGGTTAACAATCCTGCCGCTTTCCAAAAATCGCTGAAAAAACATGTCCAACGACCTACGCATGACACTGAAAGTATTTAACATTCCCTCTAACACTTGACCGGAAGGTAGGGGGCATATGCATATTTTTTTGACTTTACATATATGAATGAACAACGAATTGTTACGTGGTGCAGAAAGAAAAACCAAAACATTTTTATTTTATTTATCTACTTGCGTTAATAAAAAAATGTTGGTCCTTTCTTAAATATGACAAATAAATTAGAACAAAAACATAACACGTTTTGGTACTTGTAGTTTACATGAACTTAAGACCGCAAAAAACGAAATATTCATGAAATTTTTAGGTGAAAGAATGGTTCGTACACTCATGGCAAAACGGCACAAGTACCAAAACGTGTTATGTTTTTTCTAATTTATTTACATTTTCTTCACTATACTAATTATTCTTAACCAAGAAGACATTTGGTACTAGTGCAGTTTCGCCAACGCGAGAAATACAAACTTTAAAAAAAAAAATTGTTTTTTTTTTTATTAAATTAAGTGAAAGAATGGTTCGTACACTCGTGGCAAAAATACATAAGTACCAAAACGTGTTATGTTTTTGTTCTAATTTTTTTGTCATATTTAAGAAAGGACCAACGTTTCTTTTTAACGTAAGTAAATAAATAAAATAAAAATGCTTTGGTTTTTCTTTCCGCACCACATAACAATTTGCTGTTCATCTATAGATATAAAAGCGAAAATGTATGTATATACACTTTTTGTGGATGTTGCAAAAGGCATTTTCCAGGGCCTGCTTGCTCGGCTCCCTCATTCTTAACTTTTTATATCACGTCTAAATCATATCTAAGAGTTAACAACGGGGGGTCGCCTGTCTATTTAATTTGCCCGACTTTGAAACGTTAAATATTCTACATTTTTGGATCACCACGTTTTGCTTTCGTTTTTTGGTATAAAAAAAGTGAAACTCAATTCGAATTTCCAACTCCACGGCCAGTGGTCTCCAGAAAGCGATGTAACATTTGATCAATGTCGGCTTTTCATCGTCATGTCAGACAGTTGCTTTCATTTCGAGACACTCCCCTAGTAAACGGGGGAGCTGCTTTTCGTTCCCCAGAGTTCGGTAAAAGCTGTCCCACACAAAATCTTAACTGCTGAACAGCCATTGCTTACGTCATGTTTCAAGGTCAAACATTTCAATTTATTAACGTTAATTTAACACGCATATCAATTCCTCTCCTCGTGGCCGAGATGGTTAAGTGTCTGCCTTTTTTTTTTTCCTTTCATTTCCACGTTCGCATCAAGGCTTCGGGGTTCAAGCCTACCTTCCTACTAAAACTTTTTTTTTTTTTTTTTTTTTTTTTTTTTACACCTCCAAACACCCGGCCATATTTTGATCTACCCCCCCCCCCAACAACAACACACTTCCAAGCACCCGAGCAATGCTGGGTACCCCTCCTCCCACGCTAGTCATATATATAAAGGCAAAATGTGTATGTATGTCCGCAAAAGTCTTTTTTCCAGGGGGTTATCAGGGTGGGGGGAGGGTCACTCAGTGTTAAAACTTATATGCTGTCTAAATGATAATATCTACGAGTTAACAACAGGGGTCGCCTGTCTATTTAATTAGCTCAACTTTGAAACGCTAAATATTCACCGTTTTTGGATCGCCGCGTGTTGCTTTCGCTTTTCGGTATAAAAAAAAAAAGCAAAACTGGATTCGATCAGCCGGATGTAAATGTTTGGTCGGCTTTTCACCGTCACATCAAACAATTGCTTTCATTGGGTAAACAAACTTAAAACAACTATCCTGCAGGAAAAGGGTTTGACCTCATTAAAAACTGCGAAATAGCATGATGTTTGTCACTTTTTAATCGATCTTACATTGCTACTGTCGCCGTAGCGCAGGTGTTCAGGCTCAGCATATTGGCCTCAAGGCTTCGGGTTCGAGCCTACCTGTGTCCCCCCTCCTATTCCCCCCCCTCCCATTTTTAAAATCACTGGGGTTTTTTTTTTTTTTTTGGTTATATTTAACAAGTTTAACTTTTTTTTTTTTTTTTTTTTTTGTTCTTATATATATATATTTAAACGTAGTTAAGTGTCCTTTTTGTTCTGATTCACCCCCACCCAAACACATACCGCCAAACATCCAGGCAATGCCAGGTACCCCCACCCCCGCTAGTTCACGTATGTAAAGTCAAAACAGATATACATATGCCCCCTAACTTCCGGTCATGTGTCAAAGGAAGCGTTAATTACTTTCGGTGTCATGCGTAGGTCGTTCGCCATGTTTTTTAGCGATTTTTGAAAAGTGGCAAAATTGTTAACCTCCGCCCATAATATATATCTCATTATAAAAGTTCTATTTTTGTTTGATAAAAAGAATAAAACAGTTAATGGACTTTTTTTTTGTATTTATTAAGTTCAAACAAAGACTGTTTCAATAAAACTTATATATATATAATAAAAAAAAAAAAGGTTCATTCTGTAGGGTTTTGGTCATCCATATCTAAAAATGTCGGACGTCACTTCCGTCAAATGGCTTTGTAAACAAAGTAAGGCGAATCTTCAAGATTGCCCCATAATTTCATATTGTTTCATAAAACAATAGGGTAATATCCCTTCAAAGCGTATTGTGGTTATGAGAAAATAAAACTGTACGCATTATAACGGTTTCTTTTCTGTACTTAGTACATTAGGGGTCATTTCAAGTTAAGTTTATTTACTGCACCCATCTGAACTAGAGAAAATCCTGATTAAAATGTATGTCTTGTGTAAATAGCTAACGATGAATATGTAATATGGCTGACGTTCTGGAGACCAGACAGGTGATCATAAAGTCAGATCGAGCGTACCGGAAAACGAAATGAGATCAAATTGACAACTCGGAAATTCTAAAAGAAACAACTTAAACAAATTTTATTTTCTACTTATGTAGAATAAATGCCACAACAAAAAACATGAAAAATACAATTATTTTGAAAGAAATTTTGCCCTTTTTTTTTTTTTTTTTTTTTTTTTTTTTTTAATATATTTTGGCTTGAACTTTGCTTTTCTCATCGAGTAAGTTTTTTTTTTTATTGTCCAAGAAAAGAAAAGGTACTCATTTTTGTTTATCGCTACAAGTGCTAATCTGGATTTGCACCAATTTTCTTGTTAATAACAGGTGCTTCTGCAGTTTAACTGTTTTTCTGTAAGTAACGTGCTGAAGAACCGTTTATTGAGGAGGGGGGGCCTCCATGTAAACAGAATTGGTGTGGAATATTAAACTGTTCTTCGGCGCGTTACTTACAGAAAAAGTTAATAAAACTGCAGAAGCACTAGCAGTGTCAGAAGTCGGCATTAAAAATGCATGAAAAAATCTTGAATAATTAGACTTACTATCTTTTGAAGCTTAAAACTACTTGAAAAATATAATCTAAACCCTAAATTTATTTTTATTTTTATTTTTCAATAAAAGGAGCAAAGACCAAGTTTTAAAATAACAGGTTTAATAGCAAAATATGCAATATTTGTTTTTTTAAATCGGTTTTCCTTTGATTTCAAGAAAATCAACAAATTTTAACTTTGAATATAATAAATATATATAAATTCCAAGAAATCACTTGCCTATAAAAAATACTAATCAATGGGTACTTCGATTCTTCATTGTTAAGAATTTATCCATATTTATATTTTATATTCCATGTACTTTTTAAATAAAATAATTTTTTGAGCAAAGATTAAAAAATACTGCAACTTTAAATTGTTATATCAGATGGTCACAGAGCGGGTTTGTCTCCCTTTCTTCCAGTTGAGAACTACAGTAGCCATGTGTTTGCTGTCAACAAAAGTTAGTCATATGGGTGATCGTACTTGAAAAATGATCACATTCACTCATAAGTTTACTTTTATAAACAAACCCCTCAACAAATTTTCCTTTTTTTGTGTGTGTGTTTTTTATTCTCTTAAAGAAATACAGGAATTTTTGATCTAAAAATATTTTATTTCTTCTTTATGGAATGAATTTTTGTTTTTAATATCTAAAATAAAACATTGAATGAAATAGAAAAAATTATAGTAAGTGCTTAAATATTTTCAAAATATGAGGTTCCACTTAAAAAAACCATGTTGAGTTTTTTTTTTTTCTTTTTTAAAAAAAGGTTTTAAACTTTTGACTTTACAGGTAAATTTGCACATAACTATTCCTTTGTTTTTGTTTAAAATTAGATTATTGATCTTTATCTTCAATTTGTGATATAGAAACCTTAGGTGAGAAAATTATTTTCATTTTAATAGACATTTCAAATGGAGGGGGGGGGTTAAAAAATAAGTTTGTCTAGAATATCATATTTGGTTTATTGGAAAGAGCATAAAATTTCACATTAAACCTGCAAATATAAAAATTGAACCAATGGAATAATTTTGATAGATTTTTAAAGTGAAAAAAATTGAACAAAATTTAACTCGTAAAATTCAATTCAGTTTTAATAATCTTGAATTATTAGGATTCGTAAAACCTTATTTGAAATTAAATAGCGTTTAAAAATGCTGCAAATAGGTTGCAAAGTAACATTTATTTGTTGTATGGTTTATTTTTTTACCACTTTTTCGAATCTGTATAGTAAAATAGCAATACACATGGCCGTTAAAACGCTTTAGATAATCATAAATTCCAAGGGGTTTCTGCTAAAATAGTCATATTTTAAAAACCAAAGCACTTTAAGTCTTCAAAATACCACCGTTTTGTTCAGACATGAATATACTTTCAAATGAATTAGTAAATAATAACATACATTATATATTTTTAGAGTTTTAAGCAAATAAAGTGATAAAAATGTGAACATCATAAAACGGCATTTTCGGTAAGATTTTGTAAACCCCCCCCCCCCCCCCCCCCGATTTCTAAACATTCGTACCGTGTTTTTGTGAAGAATTTTTTTAATGAAATTTGGAAATTAGCCAAAAGAAATGTCATTTTTAATAATTTCGAGTGTCTGAAATTCATTTGACAACTCGTTTTTTTTTTTTTTTTGTACTGAAAATTTTGAAAAAAAATTTCTTCGTTAAAACAATCTTTTTACTATGTTTATTCGTTAAAAAGATGATTGAACAGTGTTTTCTCTAGTGGTACGTAGCAATTTAAAAACATATCCTAAAAATCGTTATGAATTTGAATCAAGACTTCTGTGGTGATAGTAGCAGCAGCAGCGATAACATGGCGTAAATAGACGTTTTGTTTATTTTTATTTCAAATCGATTTTTTTTTTTTTTTTTTTTTAATTGAAAATCTTGTTATAAATAAAAATTCTTACATTTTTAGTTAGAGCTATTTTTTTATCAACCATACCAATATTTTTAAAAATTGGGTAGTAGATTTTAAAATATTTTAACAAGTGAAAATGTGAACTATCATTGTTTTGGTTCACGTGTATGAACGGTACACACACTTCTAATTTTCGTCCCTTAAAAAATGTTTTCAGTGAATTATTATTGAATGGAAATTAAATCTATCCGATTATTAAAAAATAAAATAAAAAAAATAATCAATATTTAAATATTTGTAGGAGGTGCTCAGTTAAAAAATAAAAAAGGTAGGAAAAGACCTAAAATGTAATTAAAAATCAAAATAACATTAATTAAAAATTTTTAACAATTTTTCAGATTTAGCAAAAACTTGTTTCTTTTTTTTATATTTAAATAGAATTTAAATACTTGATATTTTTCCAAGCATCATGTTTTCTGTTAGAGGGACGTCACTTTTTTAAATAACATTTATTTTTGTCTGTCATAATTCTTGTAAAGTTTCACAATGAGTATCAAACACCCTCTTAAAAAAAACCCAAAAAACACTTGCTTAATTCTATGTCTAATCCTAGGTATGAGTAGCAAGCCTCCTCCTCCTCCTAAAACCTTTAGCCTTAACAATAACGCTAAGTACGAGTGGCACTAAACAAACTTCCTCTGTGAGTTCATATAAGTGTAAAAAAAAAAAAAAAAAAAAAAGCATAAAAAACGTTTAAAGAAAGTGCACAATTAATCTCCCATAAAAAATAAATTGATCAAATGTCCTTAAACGCTAGGATCGTCTTGAAATAGTGAATTATTTTACATTTTACAACCCCCACTCTAAAGTCTAAAGTTGTTTTTGTTTTGTTTCTATCAAGTCTTCAGGATGTCCACACATAATTTTCCTTAGCCCTACCAGAGTGGCAACCTCCTCACCTTCTCATAATTGCATAAAGACCCTCTTAAAACCACGCATAATCGCCTTTTAGAAAACAAACAAACAAACAAAAACATTCAGGATTTATCTATCATAGGAAAAGGGGGGGGGGTTAACTGCCCTAAAACGCTCGAATGATTCAAACTGGGAAATCATTTTACATTAAATTCTAAAATAATTTTTGTTTACCTTAAAGTTTTTCAAGTTTACATGCAATTGTCTATAAAAGTAGAATCACATATTTTGTAGAGGTGGTCAGATGGGGGAGGGATAGCAGAAGGTATTAATCTACAATAATACCAAAGAAATATTGCAATATATTCATTTTTAATCAATCCTAGATTTCGATTTCAGCACATAAAATGCATTACAACTAAACTTAGAGTTCTAACTTTTTTTTTTTTTTTTTTTTTTTTTTTTTTTAATGAATACATGGCAATTTTAAGCAATCACAGCATATTTATGTGCATTTACTGCAAATTATTTGGAAACCATTCATTTCTGGAGATTTTCAATTGCATATTCAGATTCCTTGCACACAAATATGGCAAATTTCATTGCTTACTTATCTTGTGTTTTAATAAAGACATAGCATTTTTACTTAGTCTTGTGTTTTAATAAAGATATAGCATTTTTACTGAAAAAGTAGTGCAAAAAATGTGACAAAATGCATATGGTCTTAAAGAGGAGAAAATAACACGCAGAGCATAAAAATAGTAATAACTTCCTTGATTTTAATTGGATTTAAAAAATTTTAAAATATTCTTTCTTAGCTTATCAAGCTCTTTCTATATATATATATATATATATATATACCAATATTGAAATATTTTAAGCCATTTAAATTTTCATGTGTATTGCTAAGTAAAACAAACCCGTTTTCTCTAATATTCAGGTTGACAAGTTCTTGTGGTTCTTAACTTTTAAATTCAGATGAATATGTCTTGGCTCAAACAAAAATTAGTAAAAGTGCTCCGTTACACCAACTGAAAACGCCTTACAATTTTTCAATAAAATGTTGACTTTTATAGGTTTTCGGATATGCTGAAAACAAGTATTGCAGGGAAAATTAACAGACAAATAGTTTTTGAGATATAAATACCTGTATTATGCAATGTAGTTTCTAGTAGTTTGAATTGGCCGCCATCTTGTTTCAATGAAACAGTTTAGTGAACATGCGCAGACGAACTGTGAAGTTAATTTTACGAAATGCAAACGTTTATTCAATGTCATTTTCACCAAAAGATTACTTTCAAGAAAATTCGGTCAATGTGTACGGGTTGTCCACTCCGTTTATTCCGGTAGCCATTCTTAACATGATGAAGTTGAAAATAAGAAAATGCCTTCCAGAATAAAGACCCTCTAGCCTTCCCATGTTAAGCACGGCTTTCAGAATTGCACTGGATAAAAAAGCTGAATGTTTGCCACTTTCATATGCCGCCTATTTAAACATGGTCACCAGTGATTTGCATTGCAAAATACAGGTATTTATATTTTGAAACTATTTGTCTGTGCTAATTTTCCCTCTGATATTCGCTTTTAGCATACCCGGAAACCTATAAAAGTAGTAATTTTATTGAAAAATTGTAAAGTGTCTTCATTTGGCATAACAAAGCACATTGACCCAAAAATTTATTGATCGAAATAAGCACCATTACTATCAGCACACTTTTACCAATGCAAAACAAGTGCATTTATACCAGTAACGTAAGAATCTTGCGTTCTGGTGGTGATGAAGGCGTTTTTGATATCGCTTAGGTTTTTGAAGCATTTTTCATGCGGAAAGTTATCGAGATGCTTGAAAAAGTGGTAGTCGGTAAGTGAGAGGTCTAGAGGGTATAGTGGATAAGGCAGTTTTGTAGCCCAATTTGTTTGACTTTGTGAGATATTCTCTTAACTCCGTTATGCTTTTGGCAGAATGAAACAAAACAATCAGAAATCACCACTGACTCACCTTTAAACTCCAATGTAAATTTTATTAAAGTAGAACGATCCAAATTGTAGTGCAAGGCTGGTAATACCCGAAAAGAGTAGTAGTTCATGGTTTATCTTCGCATTTGCAGGGTACAATTCTCCACGCTGTTCGAAGAATAGTTGCAACAAGTCGATGAGTTTGATGCTTTCCAAGAATGAATGCTATGAGTCCGTTTAGTCATGGAGTTCACTATGAATAACCGTCCAAATGATAGTCAAAGGACAGGTCAAAATGTAGATCTTAATTTTGTCTCTGAGTAGTAATACACACGGACGAAAAAACGCTTTGGATAATCACAGATTTCAAGGTAGTTCTACTAAAATAGCCATATTTTTTAAACCAAAGCACTTCAAGTCTTCAAATTACTACTGTTTTGTTCGGAAATGAATATACTTTCAAATGAATTAATAAATATGAATGTACATTATATATTTTAAGAGTTTTAAGCAAATAAAGTGATAAAAATGTGAACGTCATAAAATGGCGTTTTCGGTAAGGTTTTGTAATGACCCCCCCCTGTTTTCTAAAGGTCCGTACCGTGATTGTATGAAGAATTTCGTCATGAAATTTGGGAACCAATTAGAAGAGGTGTTAATCTTAATACTGTCAAGTGTCAGAAATATTTTTGACCATTTCTTTTTTTGTCGTGTTAAAAATAAGATTTTAATATGACGAGTATTGAACATTTTGAAAAAAAAATTCTTCGGACACCCAATAGTAAGTAAATCAATCTTTTTACTATCTTTATCAATTAAAAGTATTATTTTATGTTGAGTAGGACCGCGGTAATTGATAATTTAAAAGGACCTACCCGAAAAAAAAAATTGTTTCTTTTTAATCGAATTTGGTCAAATGAAGTTTAAGCAGCAGCAGCAGCAGCTCCAGCCTGTAGAATCAGCGATAGCACAGTTGTAAACAAACACGCGTTCTTTAATTTTTATTCAAGAACGAATTAAGAAAAACATAAAAATATGAATATAAATGTTCTTATGTTTAATTAGAGCTATTTTGTTATCAGAATAACATTAGTTTAGAACTATTCGGTTTTCAGAATATATAATAACAACAATCCTAACCAATTCGGCATTATAAATCTGTTGCAATTTCTCACAAATCTCGTCAAATTTAAAAACATGGTTAAAAAAACAAAAACTTTTGTAGATATATAGCTTGCATGCACTTTTATTCTTTAAATTAGTTTTGAACAGCGAATTAAAACAATGTTTTACTGCGAACAGCCACAAATGTTTTTTTTTTTCAAAATCAAAATAAGTATCAAAATCTCGTTTATACATAGATTCGAAAAAGTTGTCAAAAAACAAATATATAACAAATAAATGTTATCAAAGGCAAGATAAGTTACTTTTCTACCAAACTGGATATATTTTTTGTGTTTTTATTCAATGTAACATGTTTATTCAGCTCGAAAAAAATACAGTGTTTACCGTGGAAAATTAAAAATGGCGCCCGGCCCGACTCTCTTTGACACGGTAAGTTTGAGAAAAGGAGTTAAAAATAAAAAAAACTATACAAAATACTGTTAAAAACTCACCGAATATATGTCAGCCTATGTCACGGTAACATATATTGAGTGAGTTTCTAGCAGTATTTTGTCTACTTTTTTATTTTTAACTCTTTTCCCCAAACTTACAGTTTCAAGAGAGTCGGGCGCCATTTTAAATTTTCCAAAACATCGGTAAACACTGTTTTCAAGCTGAATAAACATGTTACATTAAATAAAAACACTAAAAAATTATCCAGTTAGGTAGAAAAGTAACTTGCTTTTGATAACATTTATTTGTTATATATTTGTTTTTTTGACAACTTTTTCGAATCTGTGTATAGTAATACAAACCCTCAAAATCTATATCAATATTCTTGAAATTTTAAAAGCAGTTAGAAAACACATCAAACTACAATTAAGAAGCTTTTTATTTCGTTATTTTTTTTTCTACTTATTAAGCGAAAGATATTTTTACAACCTGCTCCAGCGTAGTATAAACGGCCTATGGAATTAACACCTTCAACCTCGAAAATAGAAATCAACAAAGTTTTGAACGCTCTTTTTGAAAAAAAGCTCTCTTAACTTCACCTCTAATACAAATTATGTGTGGCAAGTCTCCTCCTAAAACACTCTTTAACCCTAACAATAACACTAAGTTCGAGTGGCAAGCCCCCCCCCCAACAAAATACCTCTGTAAGCCACATACAAGCATCTAAAACAAACAAACAAAAAATAGATCCTTCCTTAAAGAAAAATACACATAAAAATAAATTGGTTAACTGTCCTAAAATCCTAGAACGGCCAGGAAATGATGAATTATTTTACATTAAATTTTTGTGAAACTAACCGCTCCCCCCTCTAATATTGTTTTTGTTAGCTTTGTCTCTGTCAAGTTTTCAGTATGTTCACACATAATTTTCCTTAGCCCTACAATTAATTCAAAGTCCGAATGGCAACCCTCCCCATATTCTCATTGCATAGAAACCCTCTTAAAACTACACATAATCATCTTAAAAAAAAAAAAAAAAAAAAAGCATGCATATTTTCCCATAGAAAAAAAAAACAGTTAACTGCCCTAAAATGCTAGAATGACCTGTAATAGGAAATTATTTTACATTCAATTCTAAAATAATTTGTTTATCTTTCATTAAAGTTTTTCATGGCATTTTATACATAATTTCCTAAAAAGGTAGAATCACATTTTGGAGGGGTGGTCAGAAGGAGTTGAGTGGGGTTAAACAGAAGGTGTTAATCTACAATAATACCAAAGAAATATTGCAATATATTCATTTTTAAATGGTCTTATGTTTAGATTTAAGTTTTTTGTACATAAAGCACATTACAATTCAACTTTGAGTTCTCACACTTCTTTTCTGTTTATGGATACATGGCATTTTTAAGGAATTGCTGCATATTTATGCACATTTACTGCAGATTATTTGGAAACCATAAACTTTGGGAGATTTTCAGTTGCATATTCTGATTCCTTGTACAAAAATACACTTATATGGTAAATTTCATTTCTTAGTCTTGTGTTTTAACAAAGATATGACATTTTTACTGAAAAAGTAGTGTAAAAAATGTGACGAAACGCATATGGTCTTAAAGAGGGAAAAATATCCAAACGTGTGAGGCACAAAAATAGCCATAACTTCCTTAATTTTAATCAGATTTAAAAAATTTAAAAAGATTCTTTCTTAGCTCATCAAGCTCTTTCTATGCATACCAATATTGAAATATTTCAAGCTATTTCAATTTTTTCATGTGTATTGCTATTCTGAGAGATATTATATAAGTAATGATGAAAGTCAATCAATTCACAGTGCACAACAGTGTGCAATGAATATAATATTTCGCCCAACATAAGGGCATTGGTGTTTGCAAATAACATTTTTGCCCCATATTAGGGTATTAATGAGTCTCAATGAAACAAAAGGGGTTTTGAGACTCAAGTGAATTTTCTTACGCCCATTTCAACCTGGTGTCTCTGTGAAAACTGGCGGCCTAAAATATGAAACATAGCACTAGTTAGTAAGAACAATCAATCTGTAGGTTCAAAGTCGTGGGCAATCAAACTGACCAATGAGGTGCCTACTTATTTCTGCAGAATTTCTTATAACTTCTGCAGGGTCGGTTTAGTAATGTGCAATTGGGCATTGTCATTGAATAGAATTGAGCCTTTTCTATTGACTAATACTGGTGGAAGTTTTTGATGCATTTGATTCATTTATTGATAATACTTTACCACCATGATGGTTTCACCTGCATTAAAAGAAACTGTAATGGATGAAACCAGTCGCAGTCCACCAAACAGTAAGCATGACCTTTTTCTTTTTTGCAACTCTGCTGTTGAGAAGTGTCATGGAGCTTCGTTGGCATTTAACCACTGAGCTCAGCATCATTGGTTGTGGTAGAGATCCAACTTCTCGGATGCATATGATTACAGAGGATATCATGCTCTGCCATTAAGTAAAATTTTGGATATTTATGTATTTTTGTTACCATGCTGAAATGTTATTTTGAAAACGATTCTTAACATGAGGAGGGTAGAATTGAATAAAAAAAAAAAAAAAAAAAGATATTGTGAAACTTGAATTTAACCTGAAATAACTATTTACAAATAGCGTGGTACCAGAAATGCAGGACTACCAAAATTTGGTTTAATTAATCTGCCTATTAAACTTTAAATAGGTAACATATTATCACGTTTTTATTGAATATGAAATCGTGATTATAATTCAATCTAAACTAAACACGTTTAACAAATAAAAAAAAAGAAAAAATGCAAGATGAAGTTTTTAAATGCTTAAATGTGTTTTATTTTATACTTTAAAATTAAAAACATTCAACATTGAAAAAAAAATAAAAATAAAAAAAATTTGAGTACTTATTTCAGTACGGAACAAAAATACATATCATTTCGAAAGCCATTCTTTACATGGGGAAGGTGTTTTGTAACTATTCTATGCTTCAGCCTTACAATTTAAAAAAAAAAAAAGATATTGTGAAACTTGAATTTAACCTGTAGGTACTGCCAAACGATTGGAGGACGGAGCACATAATCCTGTGACTTGTGTTAACTACACAAAGTATGGAGCAGCAAAAGCAGAAGTGTTTTTTTTGTTTTTGTTTTTAACCATTATCTTTTTCAAACTGCAATTAATCTTATTTTGTTAGGTTTACACAGTTTAATGATTCATATTATAAACATTTGTATATGAAATATGGTTTTACTAAATATGTATGACTGTTCATTTGGTTAATTACTGGTTTCCATACTTTATTTTGTAAAGAGACAAACTAGAGATCATAGTCATCTACAAAAAGTTTATTTTTTGTGCAATATTTTTCAATTGGTTTTAATCTGGTGATAAAATAGCTGGCAACAGTCATGTTTATATTATAATTTAATATTTAAAAAAAAAAATTTAAACACCATTAATTAAAAATCTGTTGTAAAGAAACACTATGAAATAATGGAATTTTAATCTTTTAAAAATCAATTTATTTTTAGTAAGTTTTTTTTTCTTGGCAATTCAACTGATAGTATATATGAATTAGAAAAAAATGCTATTAAAAAAAACATTAACTTTATATCAATTTTTAATTGCAACTTAAAGGTAAGTTTGAATTCAATATATGTATTTAAAGTTAAAAAAATTTTTTTACATATTCAAACTCTCATGATTTATAATAAATAAAAATTTCGATCAATTTAAACATATTTTATTCAAATTTGGAAAAAATAAGATAGGTGGTGGGGGGCATGCACTAAAAAAATATTTCCTCTCATATTTTATGAAAACTGCATTTTATATGTAATTTCATTCTAAAATGGATAAGTATCGAAAATTTAACTATTAGTTGATTTTTGCTAGATTTATTAAACACAGGTATGTTTTAAGTTCAAAATAACATTATTTTAAAGCGTCAATTACGTAAACACAATTTTCATCTTGAATTTTCATTATTTACGTACGATGAAAAAAATTTTGTAAATTATTTACTAGTTTATTTTGCCTTTCTTTTTTCTTTTTAAATGGTACAAAAGTTATATTGATAATATTAACTTATAATGAAGTTACATCGTGTTTACATACGGAGTGGGGTTAATTCTGTGTTGAATTTTAGAGGTTAACCTGAAAACACTATTTACAATTTGTAAGCGTGGTACCAAAAATGCAAAGAATCATGTTTTAATTTTACTTTACAGTGAATATTGTTCTCGGATGCATATGCTTACAAGCTCTATTGTATGCATCCGAGAACAATATTTGGCGCTCCTACACCTTTAGGACGAAATTTTGCAGTCGATAAATTGTGTTCAGATACAAAAAAAACAATAATTTCTACTGATATTTTTGTCAGTTCTAATAAATTAGCAGGGGTATCTGGCGAGGAGGGGAGGGGGGTAAATCGAAACAATGAAAAATAAAGAATAAGCAAATGAAAAAATCCTGTTTAAATTTTAAAACTTTTTTAAAAGATCGGAAAACAAAAAAAAACAGCAAACGTGATTGAAAATAAAGAATAAGCGATTGAAAAAAAATGGCATAGATCACCCTGTTTGTTAAAACTTCTAAAAAAAACAGTCGGAAAAACAATAAAAACTGAACGTGATGGAAAAATAAAAAGGGAAAATAAAGAATAAACAAACAAAAAAAATGGCATAAGTAACTCTGTTTGAATATTAAAACTTTAAAAATCGAAAAAAAAAAAAAACAATGTCCGATACGCTGTCACTATAACCACTATTCTACAAGTACCATAGGTTTTTTGGGTTTTTTTCTGTTTAAACTAATTCAAGAAAGAATATTTTTTGTGCATGCATGTTTGGCTAAATTTAGCAATACACATGAAAAAATTGAAATAGCTTAAAATGTTTCAATATTGGTATATGCTTGATGAGCTAAGAAAGAATCTTTTTAAATTTTTTAAATCCAATTAAAATTAAGGCAGTTATGACTATTTTTGTGCCTCACACGTTTGGATATTTTCCCTTCTTTAAGACCATATGCGTTTTGTCACATTTTTTACACTACTTTTTCAGTAAAAATGTCATATCTTTGTTAAAACACAAGACTAAGCAATGAAATTTACCATATAAGTGTATTTTTGTACAAAGAATCAAAATATGCGACTGAAAATCTCCCAAAGTTCATGGTTTCCAAATAACATTATAATACATTAAATATAAACACTAAAAACATATCCAGTTAGGTAGAAAAGTAACTTATCTTGCCTTTTGATAACATTTATTTGTTATATATTTGTTTTTTGACAACTTTTCAAATCTATGTGTATAGTAATACAAACGAGATTTTCGTACATCTTTTGATTTTGAAAAAACATTTGTGGCTGTTCGCAGTAAAACATTGTTTTAATTCGCTATGAATAAAAGTACATGCAAGCTATATATCTACAAAAGTTTATTTTGTGTTTTTAACCATGTTTTTAAATTTGACCAGAAATGTGAGAAATTATAATGGATTCATAATGCCAAATTGGTTAGGATTGTTATTATACATTCTGAAAACCGAATAGTTCTAAACTAATGTTATTCTGATAACAAAATAGCTCTAATTAAACATAGAACATTTATATTCATATTTTCATGTTTTTCTAAATTCGTTCGTGAATAAAAATTAAAGAACGCGTGTTGTTTATACTGTGCTATGACTAATACTACAGCTGCTGCTGTTACTAATACTAACTTAATTTGACCAAACTCGAGAAATAGAAACTTTTTTTTTTTTTTTTTTTCGAGTAGGTCCTTTTAAATTATTATCAATTACCGCGGTCCTACTCAACATAGAATAATACTTTTAATTGATAAAGATAGTAAAAAGAATGATTTACTTACTAGTGGGTGTCCGATGAAATTTTTTTTTCAGAATGTTCGATCCTCGTCATATTAAAGTCTTATTTTTAACACGACAAAAAAAGAAATGGTCAAAAATATTTCTGACACTTGACAGTATTAAGATTAACACCTCTTCTGATTGGTTCCCAAATTTCATGATAAAATTCTTCATACAATCATGGTACAGGCCTTTAGAAAACAGGGAGGGTCATTACAAAACCTTACTGAAAACGCCATTTTATGACGTTCACATTTTTATCACTTTATTTGCTTAACTCTTAAAATATATAATGTACATTCATATTTATTAGTTCATTTGAAAGTATATTCATTTCCGAACAAAATAGTAGTAATTTGAAGTGCTTTAGTTTAAAAAATATGGCTATTTTAGTAGAACTACCTTGAAATCTGTGATTATCCAAAGCGGTTTTTTTGTCCATGTGTATTACTACTAAATTGTCATGAAGTAACAAATTTTTGCAAATGTGTATTTCTATAGAAAATAATTGACCGTTTTTTTTTTTTTTTCTAATTTTCACATTTTATTCGACTAAGACATTGCCCTTTTAAACAGTACTAGTTTCGACTGGTCCGATGCTGCTGAGAAAAGTTTTAGGCAGACATACATTTAAACAGACAGTAATGGGTGCCCGGCGTTGCTCTGGTGTTTGGAACAGAAATAAAGTGGTCATAGGCAGGAAGTATCGCGAAGGAGGAAAAGAATGTTAAAACAAAAACGTAACATCTTTGCCGTTGCATCCATCACTAAACCGGAAGTGATGAATGTTTGAATTAAGGCGAGTCAATCATGCCCAGTTGAGTGTTTTTAGCCAATATTTCTATATTTGTCATCCAAAGGGCTGAGCTTCAAACTGGTACCAATCTTGTAAAAAATTTGTCGCCTCTGTCGAAAGTTTTAGGCAGGCATACAAACATACATATATACGTTTAAACAGGTGAGATTTATATAATAGACTAGTAGGGGTACCTGGCATTGCCCGGGTATTTGGAGGTGTGTTAGTAGGCAGGCAGGCTCGAACCCGTGACGCGAAGGCGCAAAAGAAAGTGAAAGAAAATGTGAACATTTACTGCTATGCTATGAAGCCATAGGAAGTGGAAAGCGTTCCAATTTAGCAATGTCAATCAAAATGTTGACTTGCTTTTCCCCCCACATTAAAAACGACCTTCATGGGAGGTTTAAAAGCAACACCATTTCTGCAAGTCATCTTTTTGATTGACTGTTTAATTTGAACGCTTTACACTTCGGGTCGTGTCATGGCGTTGGGTAAGACGTCAGATTTTCTTTCACTTTCTTTTCTGCCTTCGCATCACGAGTTCGAGCCTGCCTAATACTTTTTTTTTCTTTTTTCTATTTTATTTTATTTTTATTTTTTTTACACATCCAAACACCTGGACAATGCTGGATGCCCAGGCTAGTTTTAAATTATGAAATAAGACACACTTAATCATTTTAAAACTTGATCTTGCATTATTTTTTTTTTATTTGTTAAACAATGTGGTTAATTTAAATTAAATTTTCATCACATCCTTACATTTGAAATAATGTGATTAGATTTTACCCATTTAAAGTTTGTTAAACATTTCTAATATACCCATAAACAAACTTCTGTTTACATTAAGCGATACCAGTGTCGAACGTAAAGAGTCCCTTTTTAATGATTTCATGGTTACAACTAAATGGTAAATCTGCCCACTTTTCATCATGAGTCACCACACAACCCGATAGAGAAACAGATCATTCTTGTTGGGTAAAATAAAGGAAGATGACACTTCATAAATCATATATGTTACGTCTAATTCAGAAGTTCTCAAACAGTTGTGCGTGGATTGGCTTTGACTAAAACTTTAAATTGATTGTTTGCCAACATCCAATGGCCGACCACTCCACTCATCATTTTCAAGACACTCCTCGCCGCCACAAAATTTCTTAAATCACTATTGTGCTGTGCGTTCAGTAGTGGTTCCTAAGCCAAATGTTTCATTGATAGCATGAACTATTTCAGCAGCTTTTCAGCCTCGCTTGAATTGAGATAAGAAAATTGTGCAAATTACTTTTTTTCCATCTTGTATTCAATGTTTTGAAAAGACATAATTGCTTTAAAACGATTAGAGTGAAAAATGCTCTTTAAAATGATATATAAAGTAAAGGTATAATAATGGAAACTTATTTGAAAATACATCATTTGAAATCAAAATTAAAAATTTCGCAAGAACTTTGTTCTCAACCTATTAGTTTTTTTCAGTGGCGGCTATATTTTCTTGCATTTCAGCAGTAACATTTTAAAAGCCTGCTAGATCAGGGAAAGAAATCTCCAGAAAATCGGTATATTTTTTATTTTTGCTGCATGAAAATTTAAAAAAACACTAATTCAAAACAAAAAAAAAAAAAAGAAAACTATATTTTAACTTCTTACCCAACATATTACAAAATATTCTGTTTTCTCACTCTATATTTTTGGGATTATAATCCCAAAAATATAGAGTGAGAAAACGGTTAACTCCCCAGAAAACTTCCAAATTTTATCAGATAGTTTTATTTGTTTTTTCGGATAAGGTATATTTTGTTTTGCAAGAAACAATAAAATCAAACTGTGTTTATAATAAAAGTTGGGTTTGTACACAGAGGTACGAAAAAAAAACAAATGTTATCAAAGGCAAGATAAGTTAATTTTCTATTTAAGTAGATAAGTTTTTAGTGTTTTTATTTAATGTAAAATGTTTATTCGGTTCGAAAAAAAAAACGAGTAATGTTGAACGCTGCCGGACAACAAGAAAAGATGGCTGCTATTTCTTTGAAGACTCAATAATTACTTCAAAATAAGAAATTAAGCAAAATGGTACTGTGACATTTATTCAATTATTTGTTAATGTATAGAATAGTTAACAATCGAGGGCAGACATTAAGAACCTTGCATCTTGTCTGTAATTTTTTTCCTTTTCACTTTTTCTGAGTTTTTTTATGCGGATTATCATCGATTAGACTTAACTACCAGGTTGCAAAAAAAATTTTTTTTTTAAAGTTAATTTTTTAAACGGGGTATTCACTTTCTCATGTTATTATTCTACAAGTATTTTGATAGTAATACTCCAGACTACAAGCCCTTGTACCCCCTCGACGTAAATACCTCCGACAAACCCAACAAGCAGCAAAATCCCATCCTACATAGTAGTAGCATTACAAGTTGATTTTTTTTTTTTTCCTTTTAGATAATCATTTTATCAATTTATGTGAAAAGAGCTATGTAAAAGATGCTTAAAACCATTTGAATTATACAAATACCATCAGTAATTCAAAAGTTATAAGAATTTTAAGTGCCAAAATTTAGGCTTTTCCATGGACATTTTTCTTTAGAAAAAGTGGGTAAAATATCAAGAAATTCAGTAATTTCGCCACCATTTATTTATTTTTCAAGCTATTCTCATGAAACTTGGCACTCTTATGTAAAATTGTGTGTTCTTTCTGATTATACAGTCAAATCTGATGTATCTCTTTACCATAAGCCATAAATTATAAATTCAGATGTACAAATTTCAATTTTTTTTAAACTGGCACATGGTATCATACAGTGGGTGTCTATTCATGAATAAAACTAAGTATTATAATGGTATTTAAATATAGCTTTATTGAGAGCAGGCATTTTCCGAATATTAAGCAATGTCATTTCTTGGTACGCTCGAGCGCAACCCTGAGAAACTATGTGCAGACGCACGTACCAAGATGGCCACCAGCAATAACATAAGAAATGACATTGCTTAATATCTGGAAAGCTACTTATTTGCAGAAGATTTAAATGCGATATTCGTCTTCAGCATACCCTAAAACCTTAAAAGGTAGTCATTTTAATGAAAAATGTTAAGGTAAAAATTTACAAAATGCATCACAATGAAATTCTTTATGAAACTGTTTAATTATTAGATGTCCTCAGTTAAAAAAAAAAAATACAGATTTTACAGATTCAAAAAAATGGTCTTGACAATGAGTTTAAAATAAATTCAAGTTTCACAACATATTTTATTTAATTGTTGGGTGAAAGTACAGAATAATTAACAAAACACCCTTCCTTCCCCATGTTAATAATGGGTTTTCTAAATAATGTTATTATTTCAGCATGATAGCATAAGTGCACAAGTACCTTTTTTATTTGTTTTTATCTATATATATATAAAAATGTAACTCTTGGTTCGTTCGCAATTAATAGTCTAAAGAACCACTGGACGGATGGCTTCCACGTTTTGGTATATGTTTACTATACCCATGTGTGTTTTTATATATTTCTTTTTAATTATAACATTATACTTAATTTTTCTATAATAAATAGGTGGTTTTCTTTGTACCGATAGGCCATTTTTTTTTATTTAGGGACAATTATTTATTACCGCTTCCCGTCATGTGACCAGTGTTTCCAATTTAGTGGTTTTCCTGCTAGATCTGGAGATTTCGTTTGCAATCTAGCGGGGAATTCTAGAAAATCTGGAGATATTTGGCACCCACACAGCTGCAATTTTAGATTAAAAAATAAAGAAAAGCGCTTGAAAATACTTTAAAACATAAAATAAACTCATTCATGTAAGTAAAAAAAAGTAGCATTTATTGCCTTTGGTAACAATTATTTATTGATTATTTGTTTTGTTTTTCACGATTTTTTTTTTTTTTTTTTTTTTTTTTTTGCTAACTATTCTTAAATCTCTCTATAAAATCGATTTTTCCAAGTACATTTTAGGTGGGGTGGGAGTAGGGAAGCATTCCAACCTCCGAAGTTTAGTTTAAAATACCATCTAAGCAACTCCGCTTAATTTAGAAGTATTTAGTCGAAAATTGTAAAAAGCAAGAAACAGCAAAAAAAAAAAAAAAAAAAATACCAATACAGTAGAATTTAATTATCTACCAACCTAAATACTTTTAACATGCTAAAACAAAGTTTTGTTTTTTTATTTTTCTAATTTCAAAATATGTTACAGTTTGAGTTTATGATTTGTTTCTTGCAAAAAAAAAAAATACCCTCTTTGAAAAAACAGGTAAAACTAGCTGATAAAATATGTAAGCCTTCTGGGGAGCTAACCGCTTCAATATAATTCCAGAAACATAGTGAGAAAACACGGAACATTTTATATATTGAATATACTATATTTATAATTTTTTTTATGGTCGGAAGTTAAAATATGGAAGTTTTTTTGTTTTTTTTGGGGGGGGGGTGAATTAGCGATTTTTTTTTTTTTTTTTTTTTTTTTTTTTTTTTTTTAATTTCAGATGATAAAAGTTAAAAATCTAGCAATTTTCTGGGGATTTCTTTCTCCTGATCTCGCGTTTTTTTGTTTTTTTTTTAAATCAGTTACCAACACTAAAAGGATATTTTGGTCTCACTACTACAGGCTTAATGTAAACAGAATGTGTTTACAATATCGGTAAATTTTCAATGGGTTTAATCACATGATTATTGATAGTGTAACCATGTGATTAAAATTTAATTTAAATTAACCACACGTGGTCGCTTTCCTATCAAATATTCATCGAAAAATGGTAGGTACAGACAAAATGAATGCCGACGCTCAAAGTGTATAAACATTTTGACCCCTCCCTTTGCTTAAAAATTCACCAAAAATTAGGAAATTAACCAATTTTAATGAAAATTTCAGTATTTATCAAATAATGATCGCAGAATATAATGAACTAATTATTTTTACTTAACTCTTAGTGAAAATGTTTTATTTTGGTTAAATAAAAAATACCTTTTAAAAAACGCAAGAATTTATTTTTGCTTTTTTTATATAAATAAAGCATCATAATTTGTAACAATAAGAAAATTTTTACAGGAACATTACGAAAAAAGCCTCTAAAGTCCGTATTAATGAATTCGATATAACTCGAAGAAAAATGAATTTCTCGCATACTATTCAGGAAATTAAAGATTCAATTAGATTCCTATTTCAGTCACCTAAATTATTTAGGGTGAAATGAGTTTAGGAATTCATAGAAAACCTAAATTTTTTTTTTTTTTTTTTTTTGCTTAAAAAAAATAGCATTAATACAGTAAGTTAGGTAAAATTTGCATAGAGTGCTCTGCTTTACAGTTGTTGTAAAAATGGCATGGAAATTTGAATTTCGTTCCCTTTTAAATTCGGTACATTTTTACATTGCGTCCAACTCCTCGTTCACATTCGACACGTCAACTTTTATAGCTTTTCGGGTATGCTGACAAGGTTAGGGGTGTCTATTCCGAAAGCCGTTCTTAACATGGGTAGATTGAAGTGGATATTTGTTGAAAACATACCCGACAACCTATAAATGTCGACATTTCTAATGTGAATGGTAAGCTGGACTTATGTAAAAAATGACAAAAAGATATACCAGACTGACTTTTTTGTTTAAAGATGGAATTATTTCCCTTTCGTTATTAATTTTTTTAATTTTTTTTTTTTTTTTTTTTTTTTTTAAATATTTTGTGTTTTATATACATAAAGTACAATTGTTGAATGTTACTGTTTTGAATGTTACGTTGGGGGGGGGCACAATTAAAAAATTAAGAAAGATTAAAACGGAGCGAAATTTAAGTTTCTGTTCCATTTTTACAACCGTAAAACAGCGCATACTCAGCAAGTTTTATCGTAATTTATAAGCATAATGTTGAAACACTAAATCAACATTTTATTTATTTTTTTTGCATAATTAATGATGGAAGTATTTTTCTGTTTATTTTCTTAACATCTGTTAAAAAAAAAAAATTTGTACATTCTCTGGAAAAAAAGAATCAAACTTTTCTCTACTTTCACCTAATTATTTACAGTGTTCATGTAAAGCATTCATCTGTTCTTTTTATAAAAATTCCGTTTTCAAAGAGAAACGTTTACTGTCAAATTTCTTTTTAAAAAAAGTGCAAGTTTTCCTGAAAAAAAACTTTCACCTAACAATTTATGGTAAAAAATTAATATTTTTTTTGGGGAAAAAAAAGACTTTTAATGCAAAAAAATAATAAAAGTAAATAAACGAAGAAAATGCAATTTTTCTTGAGGGATGTGTTCCATTTTAACAAACTGTGTGTGGGTATAGCTAGTAATATATATATATATATATTTTATCATCACTAAAAAAACACAATTCTACCTTAAGTACAAGTAAGTTATGAATATAATGGTAACAAACACATGTACTTAGTACATTTTTTTTTTTTTTTTTAACGCTTATAGTACAATTTACTAAAATCGTTAACGACAAAATAGTATTGTTTTGGAAATCAAATTTGAAAAACTTAAATATTTTTAAATCAACAAACTCAGAATAAAAAATGAAACTGATTCTTCTGCTTTCATTTTGAAAGCAGAAAAAGTTTTGTTAATGCGCTGACTTTAACAGCTAAGTGCATAGCAAGCCATTTTCTTCATTAAACGGATTTGAAATTCTATAAAAGATTACATTTTAAAAAAATTCCCACACAATAATTATCATATATTTACATATTATTCATGAAAATAATTCTGAAACTATTATCTCTATGAAAATGGATGATATATATATATATATATATATATATATATATATATATATATATATACACCAATTTATTCTATCAATTTTAAAATATTCTTCATCAACTTTGCTTCCTGTGGTCGTAAAAATAAAAATCAAAGTCCAGTCGAGATGGACTTCTATGCTTATATAGTCTGTAAAATTTCAACCATATTCAATCAAATTTTGGCCCGCATGTGTATCCAAACGTAGCGTATGAAATGTAAACATTGAACAGTTTCCCTTTTTGGAGTCGTCATTTTTTACTGTTTTATTTTTTTTTTTTTTCATTTTTAACTTGGAGCATAAAAATATTGAACGCATAAAAGAAAAATAAATTAACATCATTGGAATGCTTATTCTATTTTCTTTCCAGTAGATATCTCACTCCTGATGTTATTCTCTACTTATATAAGAGCCAGGTATGTCCAAGGATGGAGTACTGTTGCCACATCTGGGCAAGAGCTGCTAGAAAGGACTTATCCTGCCTTGATAGAGTTTAAAATAGACTTTGTAGCCTAGTAGGGATGCCCTTTTCTCTTCCCTGCAACCTCTTTCTCACAGAAGAGATGTTGAGAGCCTGTCTCTGCTTTATCGTTATTTTCATGGTAAAGTACTCGTCTGAGTTCCAAACTTAAATGAGAAACACTCGTCTAGCTGAAAATGCTATTAATAATTTCCCCCACTCTTTATCTGTGCCTAGACCTAAACATAAATTCCATGAAAAGTTTTTCTTAGAACTGCACATCTGTGGAACTCTTCCATTTGCCTGCTTTTCAGCTGACTACAATATGGTTGTCTTCAAGTCAATATAAACAAGTTCTTGATGAGCCGTTCCATTTAAGTTAACAAATTTACCGAATTTCCATTATTAACGATTACTATATTGTCCAATTGACTACTGTACACTCTTTAGCCTTTAACCTCGAGTGGCCTCTGGGCCTTGGTAAGTGGTGAGTCTTATGTAAAAAAAAAAAAAAAAAGCCCCAAAAAAACACAAATCCATTAACTCACATTTCATCATTTTTCATAATTTTGGAAAATGTAACTAATTTTAGCAATTATTTTTCATAATTTTAACCTACATTATCGCCCCTCCATCCTTACTCAAATAAAAAGTTGAGATGTCATATTCTCCACCTCACTGTTAAAAATATACAGGAAATAAAATAATGTTTAACTCGTAAACTTTTTTCAGACATTTCTGGGACTGACTACATATCCCCACCCCACTGTTGAAAATATAGTTTAAATAAAGTATTGTTTAAATCGTAAACTGTTTCAGTCATTTCCGGGACTGACTTCATATCCCTCACCCGACTGTTAAAAATATACTTGAAATAAAGTAATGTTTAAATAATAAATTCTTTCAGCAGGTTTTTGAAATTAATACATAAAAACATTTACATGGATAGAGATTAGGCAACCATTACTTCAACATGAATTTCTGAGTAGTATCAGTTTCTGTATTCCAGTGACTTTAATCCCCACCATCCTTAAAAAGAGTTTTTGCAATTACTGCTCATGACATTACGGAAGAAAATATGAACTTAGGATTACTTCATATATTTACGTGATTTTCGGAATGTTACAAATAAGCCCCTAGTGTGCACTGATCCATTTACCTGATTTTGGAATCCGTAGTTCATCCATGTGATTTTTGGAATATAACATCTTATGTCAATGTAGTACATCATAAATATATGGCTCCTTCCATGTCAAAACAAATGGGGGTGGGGCAGGTACCATGTCTGACACGGATTTTTTTCAAATTTGCTACACTTGCAGATCTCCATGAAAGAAATTGAGTGGTACCTATCAAACTTCTCAATCCTGAGATATGACCTGGACTATTTTACAAAAAAGGTAAAAAAATGTGAATAGTGACCAACTTTGAAAGTCGATACCTTGGTTGTTTATTGATCTATAAAGTTCGTTCATATATCATTCTAAAGTACTTGAATAGATGTACAATTTGATTTTTAGGTCAAATAAAAAGGTTAACCTTGACACTGACTTTTACCTGACTTATCTCAAAAACTGGTATTTTAATTTTAATTTTTTTTTATTTTAGCAAAAGATTTGCCTATCTTAGGACAATATATATTCCAAATTTCATGATGGGGCTTCTACTAGAACTTTTACAACATTTTATAGAAGTGGGCAAAATTCAAAATAGCGAAATGTAGTACCTGCTCCTTCATATAAAAAACATTTTACTATTTCACAATATGGTCAAGTTGTATACCTCAATGATGGACAAATTTTTTATGTTTTATATTCTAGATAAAAAAAAAAAAAGCAGTTTCTGTTTATGGCTGCTTTTTGTCTTTGAAGAAAACTTAAAATGAATGTCCAAAAAAAAATTCTTGTTATGAAATCAAAATATTCTTTTTGGATATCAAACTGTTTTAGGATTCCTTTCATACTTATACAACACATACATTGATACAGAAGTGTGTCGAGATGTATAGATAGTGTAACTCCACATGTTTTTCCTTGACAAAACGCTGGCTCCCAACGTTGTGTATCGTGGATTTTTCGTTCGACTATTCCTCTTATGGCTGAATCGTCCATTGGCGACTGTCGATGAGAGCACACGCGGTTCACAAAATATGAACAAAGGAAAAACACAAACGCCAATGTTCACATATAAATTGACTGTTGGACTTGTGTGTGTCTCCCCCCCCTCCCCCGTTCTATCGATGTTACAGTCAACTCCAAAATTGTCCACGTCTCTATTTCACAGTCAACTGTCACTTTAAAACTTCCAACTGCTGTCTAGCGCATCTAGATCTCAACTGTCACTGTCCAACTTCCATCTGCCGCGACTGGCATCTAGATGTCAACTGTCTGTCTCCTCTGTCCTGGTATATCAGGTCGCCCACCCCACCCTGGCTACCGGAAGCTGCCCTTCCCTGTTTTATCAGTAGGTTTCTATTGTTATTGTTGATTGTAGGATATTTCTGATTTCTTTGTTTATTCTAAGCTATTTCCTATCTATTCTTAAATGTAGGATATTTCCGATTTCTTTATCCCCCCCCCCTCCCAGGGCCACTTTATAGTATCACAATAGTAAATGACATTTAATGTTGATCGTAAACAGGTTTTTTGACTTTTGACATCATACGCTATATTCACAAAAAATCAATCTGTGTTCGTTGGGATATGAAAAATCTGTTTTACTGAAACTTTCTTTCAGAATAATGAGCATTAATGTCTTTAGATCTTTCAAAATCTAAAATACTTGATGCATTTTTCATCTCATTTTTTGAAAAGTTTATAAGTTCTTCCCTTTTTTTTTTTTTTTTTTTTTTTTTTACATAGGCATCACCACATTATCAAGGCCCAGAGGCCACTCAAGGATAAGGGTTAAAGAGTGTACAGTAGAAATTGGACAATATAGTAATCATTAGTAATGAAAATTTGGTAAATTTGATAACTTATATGGAACGGCTCATCAAGAACTTATTTACGTTAGACTTGAACACAACCATATTGTAGTCAGCCGGAAAGCAGGAAAACGGAAGACAATTCCACAGGCGTGCAGTTCTAAGAAAGAAGCTTTGTTCATGGAATCTACGATTAGGTTTAGGCACAGATAAAGAGTGGGGGGAATTATTGATAGTGTTTACAGCTAGACGAGTGTTTCTTGTGAAAGTTTTGCGAGGGGGGACCATAGATTGAAGCTCAGTCGTACACTTTCCATGAAAATAACGATACATCAGAGACAAACTCGCAACATCTCTTCTGTGAGATAGAGGTTGCAAGGAGGAGAAAAGGACATCTCCTACGAGGCTACGAAGTCTATTTTGAACTCTTTCAAGGCAGGACAAGTCCTTTCTAGCAGCTCCTTCCCAGATGTGGCAACAGTATTCCATCCTTGGACGTACCTGGCTCTTATATAGATAGAGAATAGCATCAGCAGTGAGATATTTACCGGATCGATAGAAAGATCCCACCATTTTTCCAGCGGCCTTGGCAACAGATTTGATATACGTGTTCTATTTAAGATCAGGAGTAATGGTCAAGCCCAGAAGCTTGTCAAAACTTGAGGCCTCCTGAAGACGAGAGCCATTCATTTCAATTGATGCCAAATGTGGATTAGAATGATGATGTAAAGAGAGAAGCTTGGTTTTAGATGCATTAAAAGTAACTAGCCACTCCTTTCCCCATTGTACTACGTGCTCAAGATCAGAGGAGAGAGAATTGGAGAGAACTTGGTCGTTTACTGTCTTAGATGTGGTACCATAAATGGTAGTGTCGTCAGCATAAATGTCTACAAATGATGTAAGGATGTGATTTGGAAGATCATTAATGTAGATCAGGAAAAGAGTTGGGCCCCTGAGGGACACCGGCATTAATACTGTGAGTTTCTGATTTTTGCCCCTCAACTACTACTCCTGTTTTAGTTATTGTAGCAATACACACGGACGATAAAATGCTTTGGATAATTACGGATTTCAAGGGAGTTTCTCTTAAGAATTTCGTCATAAAATTTTGAAATTAACTAGGAGATATCACTTTTAATAGATTTGGTTGTCCGAAATTCTTTTGACCGCTCATTTTTTTTTTGTTGTGTTAAAAAAAGACTTCAACAGGAGTTTGGAAAATTTTGAAAAAAAAAAAAAAAATTCTTTGGACACCCACTGTTAAATAAATCAATCTTTTTACTACATTTGTCCGTTAAAAATAAAAATGTAACCAGCTTTCTCTTGTGGTACCGAGCAATTTAAAATCATGATACCTGTAAAAAAATCGTTCTATTTTTAAAAAAGTATATAAAAATGATCTGTAGAAGTAGCAGCAGCTACTATCGCTGATATTAATTACTTTACTGTAAACAAACTTTTCTGTTTTGTTTTTTTTTATTCCAGAACTAATTGAAAATATGAATATAAAAAAAATGTTCTTACATGTTTAGTTGGAGCTCATATTATTAGAACATAACTAGCTTAACTAGAGCTTATCAGTAGTAGTGTCAGAAAATGCCATTAAAATGCGTGATAAAAAATTGAATAATTCGACCTATCTTTCGAAGCTTATAAAAACTTGAAAAATGTAATCAAACCCTAATTTTTTTTTTTTTTTCAATTAAAGGAGCAAACATCAAAATTTAAAAAAAAATAATAGGTTTAATAGCAAATTATGCAATGTTTTTTTAAAATTGTTTTTCTTTAAAAAAGATTTAAAGAAAATCAACAAATTTTAACTTGCTTCGATAAAATATAAGTATATATAAATTCCAAAAATCACTTACCTATGAAAAATACTATTCAATGGGTACTTCCATTCTTCATTGTTAAGACTTTATTCATATTTATATTTTATATTCCATGCCCTTTTTAAATAAAATACTTTAAGCGAGTATTAAAAAATACAGGGACTTCAGCTCCTCATAAATGGAAAAAAGGGGAGATAACCCTCTCCCTTTCTTAGAGTTATGAACTATGGTGTAAGCAACAGAATTAGTGTCTCTTTCTATTGCTGGCTGTAAACAAAAGTTAGTAAATATGGGCCACCGTAGATAAAAAATAGTCCCCTTTCACTTATTAGTTTTTACCGATTAAAAAAAAAAAAAAAAAAAAAAAAGTCGAGCGAATTATTTATTTTTTTTTATTTTTTTCTTTCTTAAAGAAATACATGAGTTTGTGATTTAATATATTTTATTTCTTTATGGAATGAATTTTTTTTAATATCTAAAAAAACAAAAACAAAAAAAACATTGAATGAAACAGAAATAATTGTCGTAATTAAACGAAACTTTCTGTGTAATATAACAAGATTATAAGGTTTCACTTAAAAAAAAATTCAACATGGTTCTTTTAAAAAAATATTTTAAACTTTGGACTTTACAGGTAAATTTGCAAATAACTTTTGCTTTGTTTTAAATTAGCTTATTTTATTTATTGATCTTTTCTCTTCAATTTGTGATACATAAATTTGAGGTGAGAAAATTAATTTTCATTTTAATAGACATTTCAAAATGGGGGGGAGGTGAATTTAAAAAAAAAAAACCTTGTCTATATAAATAAAACAGTGCATGTGTGTAGATATCTAAACAGGTAAACTCTTAAACTACTGATCACATAACTGAAATTTTCAGGAAATAATATTCATTAACCAAGGATGGTTTATATCGAATAATATTTTTGTTTACATGTATGAATAACCCATACAGACATCAGCAAATTTACATGTAAAATGTACATTAACACCGAGCAGACATTTTTTGCAGTCATGCGCATGCACACACTAATTAGAGAACACAACATTAAGCTGAAACGCTAGATGTTTTGATTTAAATTCTAGCTGATAACACCAACTTTTTTTTTTTTTTAGTATTAATAAAAAAGAATGAAATAATACATAAATTTGCACCAGAACAGATACTGCACTTTGATCTTAACAAAAAAGCCAAGTAAGCATAATATAGTTTCCTAACAGACATTATCTCCTCCTTAACAAACCAAAGATACAAAATAATTGACACAGAATATATTTTAAGAATGGGGGGGAGGATATGGAGTTAATCCCGTAAATGGCTGAAGCAGTTTACGATCTCAAAAATACTTTGTTTTATATATATTTTAAAGGAAGGGGGGAGTGGGAATATGGAGTGCCCCCCCCCCGGAATGGGCTGAAGCAGTTTATGATCTGAAAATTACTTTATTTTACATATATTTATAAGAGACAGGGATGATATAAAGTTAGCCCCATAAATGGGTGAGACTGTTTAGGATCTCAATATTCCTTTATTCCATATTTATCTTTTAAGAGAGGAGGGGTGATATAGAGTCAGTCCTGAAAATCGCTGAAGCAGTTTACAATCTCAAATTTTTTTTATTTCATATCTATTTTTAAGTGATGGGGTGATATCAAATCAGTCCTGGAAATGGTTGAAGCAATTTAGGATTTCATACTTACTTTATTTCATATATATTTTTAAAAGAGGGGGTAGGGAAACTGACATTCGGGAATACGGACCGTGCTGAAATAATAGTGTTATTATTCAGAAAGCCATTAGGGTTATTCCAGCCCAATTCATTCAGCTCCGACACACCCCCTCTTGGATTTTTTTCATATTTACACCATACAAACTTTGGGTTAAAACTAAGAGAAATCTGCAATTTCAGCCCAGTTGGATTTGAGGAACATATTTTTCACAGTTGGTTTCGGCCTGGAAATCAAAAATTGCTATCTCATGACGTAGAATTTTCGACCCCCCGGCGTTTTACAAAATTTGCATTTTTGTTGCAAAAAATAAAGCTCTGGAGCTAAATCTTCACACAGGTAAGGTTTTGAGGGCAAGGAATCCAAAAATCATGGTTAGAAAGATGGCAAATGAGAGGAAGTAACCTTATTTTTACCATTTTAGGTGGTGCCGCAGCACTTTTTTTTTTTAGAGCTTGTTTGGGACGATATTTTGTTGAGAAAAATAACATAACCTGTTGTGCTTTGCCAGACTTCTCCTTTGGATTTTTAAAGTGACTTTGGGTTGGAAATTACAAAAATCAAATAAAACCTTTCAGCATATTTGACATTTCCAGACACTAAAGCCTCAAAATTGGCATTTTTATAAAAATTTAAGGATTTTTTGGTGAATTTGGCAACAATCTAATCTTAAGTTATGATCAATATCTAGAGCTGAAAAAGGACTTGGATCGACCCATTAGAGCCCATTTTCATAATATAATATCAAATTACATCATATAAAAGGATATGGACTCCTACTTCGCAGTCAAAATGAACAAAAAATAGTCGAAAATAAAAGACTGATGCATAATCTAGTTTATCGTAAGAAAAACTGTCAAACAAATATAAAACAGACATTTGTTATAACTCCAACTATCGACTTAATCTGTCAAAATAGTTCTGAGTCTTATTTTTGTCCTCCTCGGTGATGAAATATGTTCTACCATTCACTGAAATACTTGGGGTCTGCACTCTCATAACGACCTTGCTCAGTGGAATATAGCCTCGATCCCTATTAGTTGGCCAGTGGAATTGATGTGATGGTCCAAATGGATGCAGAAACTTGCAAGTAAGATCTTTCTCTTCCCTGTTGACACTCTCAATCAATGCTAACCACCAATATCCATCAAAAATGCAAGTAATGTAGTCATTGCATTTGAGCAACTCCAGAGTTTCATCTAGCGGCGCAGGCATGTCCAGGAAAGAATGGTCGATAAAGATCGTTGTGTTAGCGCTCAATTGCTTGCCTTGAATAGTAAACTGAGAAGTTGGTTTGAAATAGTGACAACTCCTTGTACCAGGCACAGTATCTCCCAGTTTATATCTCATTTGAAGTTTCTCTCAAACTGAAACCATGTCTTTGTCGATCTTTAGAAACATGATACCAGTGATCGATGATCTGCAAAAGTCTGCAACTGCATGAAAGGTGAGTATTTGGTCTTTTATTGGCCTTTGCAAGCTGGCACGGAGAACTTTGCGTTTGACAGCCCCACCAATTCCATCACAGGGTGATTTGCCATGGCTAGTTGCATCAATTCCAAAATCTGATGAGTGATGACAAAGGTTAAATGCTTTGAAGTTTTTATATTGGCCAGCGCAGCCAGCGCTGAAGTACTCTACACTCTTGATTCAGGGAAATTTCTCTTTGATGTACAACATCACCATTCTTTGCAGTTCATGCACAAAACTTGTCATGCTCAAGGTCATCTGAAATGATGCATAATGAGATCTGTTGAAGTTTGCCATTGTTATCTTTGTAATAAATTACCACTGGATGCATGGTACACTGGTCTTTGTTCCAGTGATATCCCTGGATCTCATCTTGCACCATGTAGTGATAATTTTCCACAAAGTCCAGGAGAAGGATGCATTCGGTCTCAGTTATTTCTTCTCTTCTCTTTTTTAGATACTAAGCTTGGCTCTTTGCTGTGAAGGAATGGTTCGTTAGATTATTAACATTGTATACCAATATCTCTATGAAGTCATCTACATCAGCTATCTGTGTCCGTAGCATTGTCCTATCCACACTCTCCCACTGACTATGACATCTCACTGTCAATTTCCAATTCAGTAAATTTATCTCTGATATACTTCTCTAGAGCAGGGAAACCTGGGCATTTAGGACAACGGTGGACCATACATTCAAGACTATTGGTGTCGCAAACTACCAAAGCCATCAAATCTTTGTAAGTGATATTAAAATTGGGACTTTCAGTTGGTACATTAGCAACACTCTCATCTCTGGATTCTTCAGCTTTCCTTCTGAGCTGAGTCTTGACAGTTGAAACAAAGCAGTCAACAAGCAATTTGCTGTTTTGATGGTGGGTGCAAACACAAACTGAATGAGAACCTGATATCAAGATGGTGACACACCATTTTGGACGGAGCTCACAGAACTTTGAAAGAATTATTTTGTGTTCAGGATAGCTTTCTTAAAGCTCCTTAAGATTGCATAATAGGAGCCGTTTCTGGACATGAACTTTGTTACCAGTGCTCACAAAATCTTTCCCTCCAGGCATTAACCGTGAAAATTCATCGTCCTCATAGAAAGCCAAGACAGAATTTCTTTTGAGAGACCTCTCTCCTTCTGTGGCAATGAAAGAATACCTCGATCCTTTTTCAGTTGCCGTGCTTCACATACTATATATTCAGAAACATTGAAATATTCAGACACCTCTTTTCGAGACCAACTTTCCGGAGCTAAAGTCATCAACTGGATCCTCTCACTGGTTTTCATTTCTTTATTCTCTAGTTTGGCCTTCATTGCATCCAACAAACAATCATGATCTTTTGCCTTTTGCCACTAAATCTGTTTGACTCATTTGGTTGCTAATAGGGCTTCCTAATTCAGGGCTAGAGATGTTAAGGACTTTGGCAGCTGCCTTTACTTGCATTTCATAGCTTCTTTCTAATTTCTCTCTGACAATATTGATTTTTGTGTGCTTCTGCATTCTACCAGTTTTTATAGGGGATATATTAAACATCATTAGACTGTCATTCAGTTTCTCTCTCTTTTGCTCAATTTGTGACTCATTTTCAAGGTCTTTCTTCTGTTTCACTTGGATCTTTTAACTTCTTGGCAGCTGCTTCACAGTGACGGCAAAGCTGCCAGCCAGGAACAACATGGTAGCCCTTCTGCTTTAGCATCTCAGCCATGTCTAACTTGATAGCACGATCACCCTCTACCTTCTTTTTGTGCTTCAAAAAGATGTTGCAGCACTTTGTATATTTTTTCTCAAAGTAATGCCCCAAATGAAGTTCATGATACCTGCAAATGTTAGCAACAGTTTCATCAGTGAGTGTGACACCAGCTCTTAATTTGAGCACAGTTCATACATCATGCTCTAATGCAGTTATTGGTGTTGAAGATGGCTTCAGATTGCGGTGACATGCACTCTTCATTTGTAATCAAAAAGAACATTGAGGAGCACTTGTCATGGATGATGTATCTCCTCCCTCTCGTTTCTTGATTCAGAAGACATTCTTAATTTATTGCTCTGGAAGAAAGATGTAAAATAATTATTACAATATGATAATAAAAATTATAATAATTCACGATGAGCAGAATATGCAATACTCAACTGCAACATTAAGAGATTTACAGACAGTATAATACACAAATGATGTAACAGTAGCACATTCTTGATCTGAAACAAAGGCACTGTAATCAAAGAAATGAAATTTGCAAAAAGTAATATTTATCTTAGTTTCTGACCATTCAAATTTGATAATGAAAAAAGATTTATGGGAATTTCTAAAGTGTGAAATTCAACTGTATGTATTTCAAGGTGCTACAGAACTGCAATTCTGGGGTATAAGAAATTCTATTTAACCATTATTATGCCTTGAGGTTAGTGGGCTAAACAATAATTTAGTAAGAAACCATAAAAAAGTGACAGGAAACAATAATCTTGGATTATTGACAAACTTAGAAGTTCACACCAAAGAATATCAATGCAACGAGTAAATAGCCTGAAAGAGAAGAAAATTAATCATAGCAGCGATGAAATATAACTGAGACCGTCATAACTAGCCAAAGACACGCCCATTTATCAAAAAGGGTTTCATTTGAAATTGTTCCTATGCTGAAGATTACCCTTTACAAATATATATCATGTTTTTGAGAGCCACAAATGTGGACTTCCCTATTTGTCTTTGACAGTATTTAACATCATGCTCAGGTAATAACTCTGAACAAACTGTGTTGAAAATGTATCACCAGAAACAACAAAATTGATCAATAAAAAACAGAACATAACAGCAAGAAATCATAGCATGAATTCTAGTGGTGGGACGATTAATCGGAATCGTTAATCGTAAGAATCGTGTATTTTGGGAGGTATCGGAATCGCATCGTTAAAAAATACCTTAATTTTCCGATTCCTTCATTACGATTCTTTTAGTCTGATGTTGAAAAAAAGAAAAAAATTTCCTGATATTTCTAACCGCAAGAGAGAAATGTAGCATGTTATAAAAATTTCTTTGGTTTCCAAAGAAATTCATTATTAACAGGGCAATGCTTAGTGCCCCCTCCCTTACAAGGTTCATTCATTCAGATCTATTGTAATCAAAACTACAAAAGAGTTAACTTGAAAAGAAATATGCAGGGCTCTACATTGCGAGTAAAAATTTAAAAAAAAAAAAAAAAAACGCTTATTTTTTTGGCGACTGTTTTTTTTACTGACAAATCTTCTAATAGTGAATGAAAATACTTTTTCAACTTCTATTTTCTTAAAATAATACGAGCAAAGTCAAATTATTTAAACAGTAAAAGGTTTAATAGAACAATATACTTTTTTTTCTTTGAAAGAAATCTCTAAAATGAAATTGATCACGTATTATTTCGCAAAATTTTGACAGTAGTCGGCTTATTTTGAAGTTTCAAAAAGAATATCATTGGAATAACATTAGAACTACACATGCTAAGTGGTGCTTTGCGGTTAAGAAAATGAAAAAACAAAAACAATTATTTTGCTATCTCTTAAATACAGCTTTAAATTTAATTTAAGCTACTACTGGGTAAGTCAATTTTCAAATATTTTTTTTTTTTTTAAATTTACATTCTATTAAAATATTCAGCTCATGAAGCAATTAGATATATTTTTTAGAACTTTTTTGCAGACCCCCCCCCCCTCAAATAAAATAAAATATTGGTTTTAATTTAGATTAGATAACATTTTTGGTATTATTTTACTTTAGGGCTCGTCTCACATTCGTATAGAAAAATGTTTTAAAGTAGATTTAGGTGTGCTGAAAACGCCACCCCATTCTCGAGTAACTCTTTATAAAATACCTATTTCGAATTTTCTTTTTATCCCGAAAAAATAAAAAAATTATTCTAAAAAAGACATGGGGCCTATGTTTTTTGTGCCCCCCCCCCCCAAAAAAAAAACACCATGAACTTTATAAACAAATAAAAACACGTGTTAGATGCTTCCTTCCATATTTTAAAAACTATTTGCCGGCTCCAATTTGGAATGCAATATTTGTTTATAACACACCCGAAATTATATGAAAATTAAGATTTTAAAGGCAAGTCCTGTGGTAGTATATTATCAACATTTACAAAAAAAAAAAAAAAAAACAATTGCCTTTCCAAAATTTTCCGCAATTTTTAAAAATTAATTTCCATCTAATTTTAAATTGTCCGTGAAAGATTACTACGCTTATGTCACTTTAATACGAGTGTGGGTGCACATATGGCACACGAATAGCCTTAGTGTGCACTCGAGCTTACCTTAATAAAACTGTAAAATGGCCGAAAATAGTCTGAGGGTTCAGGGGCTCATACCCACTAGCGTAGCTGGGGGGGGGGGTCAGCCCTGGGGGACAGCCATAGAGGGGTGACAATCCCCTCCCCCCAAAAAAAAATTTTTTTTTCATTGTCAAGCTTAGGTGCGAAAATAGTCGGAAATAGAATTTATTTATTATATATTATGGAATTTTTAAGTTTTAATTTTAAATCTTTTTTTAGAATATTATAAACTCTTAAAAAAATTAGTTATTGCAAAATCTTTTGCCAATTTTTATTGAAAACTTTTGTACTTTTGAAATCATTTGATGACATTTCATTTTTTAACTGGAAAAATGAGAAAGAAACGAGAGATATATATATATATATATATATATATATATCCAGGGTCACCTAGGCAGCATTGGCAAGCCAATGGTAACAAAGTGTGAAAAAATCTAACAATATCTAAGTGTTAGTGCCAAGTAAAGTGGACATTAAAGGGATTAGTGAATTCAAAAGTTTTCACACCTTTATGCAAAAACACATCCCAAGCTACAGATAGAAATTATTTCTGCTAATTTCTTTCATATTGACAATTTAGTTTTCACACTGACAAGACACACAGACAGTGTAAATTTTCCAAGATAAAAATGTAAGTGTATACTTTTAAACTATTTTAAAGACAGCCAAAATGTGTTTCATGAATTGAAAATTAATTTAATTTTAACTAGTCTGTGCTTGTAATGAATATGCTAATTATGAAATGAAATAACTAAGAAATTGTTTTTGTGGTTTCAACTATATTCTAGTTCTAATAACTTTTTAATTTTCAAATATAAAAATATATTTATTGAATAAATGAGATAGTTTCTTATAATAATTGCACAATACCTTCACGTTTCTTTCGAATAATCTTTGAGAATAATAATGCCAAAAAAATGGGTGGAACAATAAATAAACAAAAAAGCAAATGTTATTAAGGACAAGCTAAGTTACTTTTTTACCCAATTAGATACATTTTTGGAGTATACCCGAACGAGCATCACCGCGTCTATATTTTTTTCTGTTTGTTTTTTGCAATTTTGAAAAACTGTAAGAAACCAAACAGAACAGTGGATTATTATTGATTGGACACTTACCAGATTATCTCACAAAAAACAAGCAAAAGTATTTTGACATTTGAAAGGGGTGCTAGTTTTTAGTTACGTTATAGCAAACCGATCCCATATTGGAACCATTCGACGAGAATTGGGATTTTACTTTGGTGCTTGTGCAGTGTACGTACCGTGTTATATTTTAGATGGGATTTCCAAGTTGAATTAAATGTTTATGGTATGTTTTTTCATTAAATTGTTAGGTGAAAGTGCAGAACAGTTAAAGAATAGCTTTTTCAATAACATTATTTCAGCATGGTTCGTATTTCTCGCAGTATCAAAAATGTGGTGCTCGGTAAAAATGGCACAAGTGAATAAGTAGGTAAAAATGGCACCAAAAAGGTCCTACTGAAGCGATGGGGGTCCCAAATTCTAATCTCATTTTGGGTTTTGTAAAATAAAGTAAAGTTTTTTTTTTTTTTTTTTTTTTTTTAACTTTTTTAGGCGGACGTTGGCTTTCTCCGCCTGCCCTTATAAATTCTATAATTTTAACTTTCTGGAACTTTTTTCTTGTTAATATCACCCAATAGAGACTTATGTATCAGATAATTAAAAAAATTTTTAAAACATTTTTTTATGACTTTTCACGCCTTGTTCAATAAGTCGGCCTTTTTACTTACGGCCTTTTTACCGGACCCCCCCCCCCGCCGCCTTAAAAATGGAAACGTGTGGGAGGAGGAAAAAAGGAAATTAAATGATAATAAATTATGATAACCGTCTTTGAAAGGCACTAAACTCCTAAAATTTACTTCTTTAAAATTTTAGGCGGCTTTCCCCAGCGATTTTAAAGCACTCTCTCCAACAAAAAAAAAAAAAATTTAATTTTTAAGTTTGGGAAAGATATATTTATAATAACCGCATCCTTTATGAAGACTGGATCTACTTTATTGGACGTTAATTTGTGAGATAAGTAATTTTTCAATGTTTATGTTTTTAAAGTTTCAATTATCAATTAAATTTTTTTAATTGCGTTTTTTTTTTTTTTTTTTTTTTCAATTTATTTAAAAAAAAAAAAAAAAAAAAAAAAAAAAAACAGGGTTTAAAATGTATTTTTCAAGGTAATAAGCTTCGAAAGAAGTCTAATTAAAAAAAAATCACTTAATTTTTAATTTCGACAACCCTGATAATTTAATTATTAAAAAAATATTGAAATGTGACAGTTTTTTTATTTAACATTTCTATTAGTTCAATTAATTTTCTTTCAATAATTCATTTCACTCAACAAACTTCACCATTTTTGTTTTGTTTTGTTTTTTTTTTAATCTTTTTCTGTAATTTTGGTAATTATTTTTGCTCAATTTTATCTAGTATTTCATTTGTTTTTTATAGTGGTATCATTTTTATGTGTGTTCCTTTGATATACCCTATTTCAAAATTAGTTTGGCTAAACTTATTCTTCACGTTAGAAACAACGTGTAAAAGCAATGATAAAGTAAGAAAAAACAATAGGTGTTAAACTACTCTTTTTTTTTCAATTTCAAATACAACTATCAATAGCCAAACAAAAAATCGTTTTTGAAATTCCTTTAATTGTAACTTTTCGCTATACCTACCTTTTGGTATAAAACACAAAAACCTTCGATTAATGGTATTTCTCAAATATGGTCATTAACTTTGGAAGGGTTATTTTGTATCTACAGCACCATGTCACGTGGTATATTGTTTTTTTCATTACGTATGTTCATTTATAAATTATTAAATTAAATATTTTTTTTTTTTTATATTTAATTAGTATACATATTCTTTCTCTTCCGCTATATTTTTTTTTTATTTAATTCATTAAATCTGTTAATTATGAGGACCAAAATAATGAATTGTGTTAATTTATTCTATAATTTTCTTGTTTTTGTTCTGTTATATAAATTCTATTTTATTTGTTTTTGCTCTGAAGGATAAATTCTATTTTCTTTGTTTTTTTTGTTTTTTTCTGTATTCCAATTAAGTAAAATAAATTTTGCTAATTTTTCCGTTTAGTTTACTATATAATAATTTATTTAAACCAAAAGGTGACGGTGTGGACATAAAATATCTCTTCCAAAGTTAGGGAACATATTTGGGAACTACCCAACCATAAGTATAAAACTACCTGGTATATTTCAAAACAATAATTCCCTCGGAATCGTACTTGGTATCGGAATCGTTAATCAATATTTTCCTGGAATCGAAATCATATAAAAATTAGGAGTCGTCCCAACACTAATGAATTCTCTACTTCACAACTAAAGTAATGTCATTTTGAGTGAAACTGATCAAGAAAAGGTATACCCATTTGAATCAACATGAAACCATCAGAACTGAAGTCAATGTAGTGTCTTTTGAGTGAAACTGAACAGGAAAAAGAACATTTAAATCAACATTTAAAAAAAAGAAGCATAGGACATTATTCGGGTATCATATGATTACTCAGGTGGACATGATTCTGAACAGCTTAAATGCATTGATTGAAAGGATTTGCTGATTTAATGGTTTAGAAACCATGATCCAACTGTCCAAAAATTATGAACTGCACGGCAAGATTGTATGATGTGTGTCTGAAGGTATAAATAAAAAAAACAATATCTTATTCCCACTGACTTTTTGGTAAACTGAGTCGACTCTACACTACCCCTAGTCACAATTCATCAACACATACAAATGAAAGAATACTGTTATCATGATTAGTACTATTCTACTGCACATTTTTAATTAGATCTAAACATAAGAGAAGGAAAGAGAGGGTTAGATCTTGCCTCAGTATGATAATGAGCAGAATGTTATGCTTAAAATAAAAATGTGACCACTTCATTCATATCTGAATGTTACCTTACATCTTTTCTCTAAATTTTAAGCTGTTGCTATCTGCAAATCAAAAGATAATGGCCAAATGTTGTTTTTTTGAAAAACTCAAATGTCCAAAACTTGTACATAATTAAAATTGCTGTCCGTATGTGTCAAAAAATCTTTTATTTTCGACTATTTTTTGTTCATTTTGACTGAAGTAGGGGTCCATATCCTTTTATATGATGTAATTTGACATTATATCATGAAAATGGGCCGATCCAAGTCCTTTTTCAGCTCTTATATTGATCATAACTTCAGATTAGATTGTTGCCAAATTCATCAAAAAATCCTTAAATTTTCATAACAATGCCAATTTTGAGGCTTTAGTGTCTGGAAATGTCAAATATGCTGAAAGGTTTTATTTGATTTTTG
This sequence comes from Euprymna scolopes, assembly GCF_053919585.1. Lineage (NCBI taxonomy): Eukaryota > Metazoa > Mollusca > Cephalopoda > Sepiida > Sepiolidae > Euprymna > Euprymna scolopes. The sequence goes on from NC_136485.1 coordinate 96,882,643, forward strand.
TAATTTCCAACCCAAAGTCACTTTAAAAATCCAAAGGAGAAGTCTGGCAAAGCACAACAGGTTATGTTATTTTTCTCAACAAAATATCGCCCCAAACAAGCTCTAAAAAAAAAGTGCTGTGGCACCACCTAAAATGGTAAAAATAAGGTTACTTCCTCTCATTTGCCATCTTTCTAACCATGATTTTTGGATTCCTTGCCCTCAAAACCTTACCTGTGTGAAGATTTAGCTCCAGAGCTTTATTTTTTGCAACAAAAATGCAAATTTTGTAAAACGCCGGGGGTCGAAAATTCTACGTCATGAGATAGCAATTTTTGATTTCCAGGCCGAAACCAACTGTGAAAAATATGTTCCTCAAATCCAACTGGGCTGAAATTGCAGATTGCAAGTTTGTATGGTGTAAATATGAAAAAAAATCCAAGAGGGGGTGTGTCGGAGCTGGAAGAATTGGGCTGGAATAACCCATTATTAATATGGGGAGCATATGTTTTTAACTATTCTGTACTATTCTGTTATTATTTAGAAAGCCATTCTTAATATGGAGAAAGGAAGGTATCTTTCACCTAACAATTTTATGAATAAAAAAACTGACATCCAGAATAAGAACCATGCTGAAATATTAACGCTATTTAGAAAGCCAATTTTAATATGGGGACGGAAGGTTTTTAAAAATATTCTGTACTTTCACCTAACAATTTATTAAATAAGAAACTGATATACAGAATACAGACTGCTGAAATAAAGTTATTATTTAGAAAACTATTTTAATATGGCGAAAGGAGGGTATGTTTTGAACTATTCTGTAATTTCACCCGACAATGCAATAAATAAAAAACTGACATACGAATTACAGACCATGCTGAAATATTATTTAGAAAGCCATTCTTAATATGGGGAGGGGGTATGTTTTAACTATTCTATACTTTTTTGTTTTTTTACTTTCCTCCCCACAAGTGCAGAGTTTTTAACAAATTTGGTTTTTAATATGGAGGAAATCCAGCTCCCCAAAAAGAGGAATTCGTGATAGGAATAAAAATCTCAGTTAAATTTTCCACTAACTCAGAACAAAAGTGAAGCGCAATGTCAGAATAGATACTACACTTTGATCTTAGCCAAAAGATCAAGTAGTTTTCTACTAGTAGGCATTATCTCCTTAACTGAACTTAATTGAACTTGATGGGTGACTACAAATGTTTAAGTAGCTCACCAGAGTTGAGCAACATTGAGCTTGGTGAACATCAGATTGTAAAGAAAGTAAAGAATAGTTACTTAGGAATACCAAATGCTTTATGTAAATCAAAATTAAGCAACATTGATGTTGGTCACCATCAGATGGGTGACTACATGGTAATAGCAATTACTTTGTGTAAATCACTAAAGTTAAGAACATTGAGCTTGGTCATTATCAGATGGGTGAATACATGGTAATACCAACTGTTTAAGTAGCTCACCAAAGTTAAGCAACATTGAGCTTGGTCATCATCAGATGAATGACTACTTGGGATTATCAAATCCTATATGTAGATCATCAAAGTTAAGCAACATTCAGTTTGATAAATTATCAGATGGTTGACTACTGGTGAATGCCAAATGCTTTATGTAGATCACCAAAATTGATCAACATTGACCTTGGTCACCATCAGATGGGTCACTTCTTAGGAATACCAAATCATTTATGTAGATCACCAAAGTTAAGCAACATTGAGCCTCATCATCATCAGATAGGTGACTACTTAGAAATACTGCTTTATGTAAATCTCCAAAGTTAAGCAACATTGAGCTTGGTCATTATCAGATGGGTGACTACTTCAGAAAATCAAATGCATTATGTAGATCATCAAAGTTTAGCAACGTTGAGCCTTTTTATTAGCAGATGGGTAACTACTTGGAAATACCAAATGCTTTATGTAGATCATTAAAGTTAAGCAACATTGAACTTGGTCATTATCAAATGGGTACCTACTTCGGAATACTCTATGCTTTATGTAGATCACCAAAGTCCAGCAACATTAAGCTTGGTCACCATTAGATGAATGACTACTTGGGAACACAAAATGCTTTATGTAGATCGCTAAAGTTAAGCAAGATTAGGCTTGGTCCTCATCAGATGGGTGACTACTTGAGAATACTAAATACTTTATGCAGATGACCAAAGTTAAGCAACATTGAACTTGGTCATTATCAGATGACTACTTGGGATTACCAAATGCTTTATGTAAATCACCAAAGTTTAGAACATTGAACTTAGTCATTATCAGATGGGTGACAACTTGGGAATTCCAAATCTTTTTTGTAGATAACAAAGTTAAGCAACATTGAGCTTGATCATTATCAGATGGGTGACGACTTGGGAATACCAAATGCATTATGTAGATCATCAAAGTTAAGCCACATTCAGCTTGGTCATTATCAGATTGGTGACTACTTGGAAATATCAAATGCTTTATATAGATCAAAGTTAAGCAATATTGAGCTTGGTTTTTATCAGATGGGTGATGACTTAGGAATACCAAATCCGTTATGTAGATCACCAAAATTAAGCAACATTGAGCTTGCTCATTATCAGTGAGGTGGGGCATATGAAGTCAGTTTTTATGTTTTACAAGTGATGTTTGGGATATGGAGTCAGTCCCAAAAATTGCTGAAACAGTTTGCGATTTAAACATTACTTTATTACATGTATATTTTTAACAGTGGGCTGGTGGAAATCTATACTAGCAGAAGGCAAGGCGCCGCCCAGAATTGAATGAGACAGGTGGAAATATATACTAGCAAAATGCCCTGGTGTCGCTCTGGATTAAATGATATGTAGAAATATACACTAGCATTTCCTGGGACTGAATGAGACAGATTGATATATATACTGGCAGAAGGCCTGGCGTTGCCAAGATTGAATGTAATAGATGAAGACATCACTCCAGACAATGCATGAAGCCACTTGAAATATCTTATGGAAATCACTCCATGAACCCACTAGAAATTTTTTATAGAAATCGCTCCAGACAAGGCATTAAAACCACTAGAAATGTCTTATGTGAAGGTGAAATGGGCAAGTTTCTGTTGGGGGTCATTCATATTTTTTCTGAATTTTCAATGACATCTTTTTTCCAAAAAAATTTGTCGGTAGTGGTGAAAGAAAATGAAACCCAGTAATGTGGAATTTGATAATAAAGCAAGGGTTGTCTAATTACTCTGCTGAGACATTTTCCAAAAATGACATAATTTTTCTTACAATTATAGTGCCGATAGTGAGGAAGGAAAGAAGCTCAATAATGTGGAAATTTATGGTGGAGCAAGGGTTGCCTAATCATTAAACAATGTATTTATGTATTAATTTGGAAATCCTAATGATCTATCTTCTAAAAATTATTACAATTTTCTTAAAATTATGGTAGCCTTGATGGGAAGAGAAATTATTTCTTATGTGTTGTACAATACCTGTTGAGGGTATGTTAAATTGTTTCATATACAAATTTAAATTACCCATCCGAGAGTAGGTAAAATTATTTTAAATATGTGGTGTACATTACCCGTCTTTGCAAAGGTAAACTTTCATATACGTGGTGTAAATTACCTATCCTAGGAAAGATACAATTATTTCATACATGTGTAATACCCGTCCTAGGGTAGGTAAAATATTCTTTTGCTTGAAATAGCAAATGATACATAGACATCAAAAATTCCTCTAATCCTAAGAATAACAAATATGTTCAAAATCAACTTCAATTTTCTCATTGTTTATATAGTCCCAAGCAGAGCCCTGCTAGTCTTGAATATTATATTCGGTTTATTGGAAAGAGCATAAAATTTCTCATTGAACCTGAAAATATCGTAAAAATTGAACCAATAGAAAAATTGATAGATTTTTAAATTAAAAAAATTTAACTCATAAAATTCAATTGATTTCATTACATAAACAAAATGGCTGCATGAACACGCGCAGACACATTATAAACACTGTTTTTTTTAAAATAAATTTTCTATTTTTTAAACGACTTTAATAGTTTATTTTGGAAGTATATTCCATAAAGAAAATAAACAACCCACTTTAAAAGGTAAATTACGAGTTTTTTATATTTTATTTAAAGTTTTGTGTTAGGGGTGTCAAAAATTCTGACACACCTAGCTTATTGGTTATCAGAATATATAATTTTAAAGCAATCCGGCATTATTTTTGGTCAAATTTAAAAAATATAGTTGAAAAACAAATATGTAATGTGTGCACTTTTATCCATTACATTAGTTTTTTAACGATGAATTAAACAGTGCTTTGTTTGAAAAAATAAAAACAAAAAGAAAAAAACGAAAATGTGAAATTCTTATTTTTTTATTTTTATTTTTTGCTTCACGTGTGCGAGCAGTATCCCCCCCCCCAATATATTTATTTTTCATCTTTTTCTTTTTACAATTTTTTTCAGTGGATTATAATCTACCCAATTATATATTAAAAAGAAAAATACAAAATCAATATTTAAATATTTGTAAAAGGTGCTCAGTTTCTAGTTTTAGAAAAAGTGGGCTAAATTACGGACCTCCGAATTTCAAGAAATTCGGTAATTTCGCCACCATTTATTTATTTTTCAAGCTATTCTCATGAAACTTGGCACTCTTATGTAAAATTATGTGCTCTTTCTGGTTATGCAGTCAAATCTGATGTATTTCTTTACCATAAGCCATGAATTATAAATTCAAATGTACAAATTTCAATTTTTTTCTTTTTTTTTTTTTTTTTTTTTTAAACTGGCGCATACAGTGGGTGTCTATTTATGAACAAAACTAACTATTATAGTGGTATTTAAATATAGCTTTATTGAGAATAGGCATTTTGCTGCCTCCTCACCAAAGGAGAGCTTAATCTTGGGTGTAGCTATTGAATGCCTAGATTTTGGATTTCTGTAAAAGATGGAAATTCCCATAGTCAACCAGAACTTATGCATTTTGGGACAAGTCCAATTTTCAATTTTGTAGATCCTCTCTATCTGGCCCAAAATATACCCCTATTTTCTGAGACGCAACCATAAATCGTACTCTATATGAATCCTTGATGTAGCTTTCACAGTACCAGGAATCTTGATAAGCAACAACTATATATTCACCCGTTGATGGTAATTTTTGTCATTTCTATTTTACTGAAAATTCAACTATGTAAACAGAAATAAAACTAATTTTTTACCTTGTTTCCACCTTAACATTTAAAATGATTACTTTTCTAGGTTTTTGGGTATGCTGAAAATGAATATTGCATTTAAATTTTCTGCAAATAAGTAGTTTTCCGGATATTAAGCAATGTCATTTCTTATGTTATTGCTAGTGGTCATCTTGGTACGTGCAAGCGCAACTCTGAGAAACTATACACAAACGCGCATACCAAGATGGCCATCAGCAATAACATAAGAAATGACATTGCTTAATATCCAAAAAGCTACTCATTTGCGGAAAATTTAAATGCGATATTCGTTTTCAGCATACCTGAAAACTTTAAAAGGTAGTCATTTTAAAGAAAGATGTTAAAGTAAAAATTTACAAAATGCATCACAATGAAATTCTTTATCAAACCGCCTAATTATTATTATTTAGATATCCTCTGTTTAAAAAAAAAAAAAAAAAAAAGCCCAAAAAAACGGGTTTGTTTTACAGATTCGAAAAAATGGTCTTGACATTGAGTTAAAAATACAAGTTTCATGATATCTTTTTTTATTTAATTGTTAGTTGAAAGTACAGAATAGTTAACAAAAAAAACACCCTTCCTTCCCCATGTTAAGAATGGGTTTTTAAAAACGTTATTTCAGCATGGTAGCATAAGTGCACAAGTACCTTTTTATTTGTTTTATATATATATATATATATCTATATATATATATATATATATATATAATTTTTTTTTTTTTTTTTTTTATACCACTAAAATACACAATTCTACCTTAAGTATAAGTTAAATGCATGCACTTAGTACATTTTGTTGTTTTTTTTTTTAATACAATGTACTAAAAGCGTTAAAAACAACAAAATAGTATTCTTTGGAAATCAAATTTGAAAACCCGGATAATTTTTTTAAATTGACAAACTCAGAATAAAAAAATGACTAAAAGCAGAAAAAGCTTTCTATTTTTAAGAGAATACTTTAGTCAGCTATGGAAATAATTCTGAAACTGTTATCTATATGAAAATGGATGATATATGCAGATTTATCTTATCAATTTTAAAATATTCTTCATCAATTTTGCTCGGTCGTAACTTTGATTTTTATGACCACAGGAAGCAAAGTCCAGTAGAGATAGACTTCTATGCTTATATAGTCTGTAAAATTTCAGCCATATCCAATGAAATTTATCCCGCACATGTGTATCCAAACGTAACGTATAAAAAAATTGAAAAAAGTTTCACTTTTTGTTATCATTTTTTACCGATTTTTTTTTTTTTTTTTTTTTTTTTTCATTTTCAACTTGGAGCATAAAAGAAAAATAACATCATTGGAATGCTTATTCTATTCTCTTTCCATCAATGTAATTCTTTTAAAAATTGACCAACAAATAAAAAAAATATGACTTGTTGAAGCACATTAGGTATGTAATATTGCCGATGTTCACAAAAATACAGCAATGCTTGTAATGCTAAAGTTATGATTATTTTTGCACCCTGCATGTTTGGACATTTTCTCTCTTTGAGACCAATATGCTTTTCATCACACTTTTTGCACTACTTTTTCAGTAAAAATGTCATCTTTGTTAAAACACAAGATGAAGCAATGAAATTTAACATATATTTTCGTGCAATGGAATCAGAATTCTTTCTTTATTTATATCACGTTTTTCCACAACAATATCTGTGTTGCATAAAAAGAAAGAAAATTCAGTTTCATCACCAGAAATTTTTTATTGATTTCATGACCATGGTCTTTATTTGAAATAAGTCAGGTAAAAGGTCAGTTTCAAGGGCAACTTTTTTATTTGACCTCTAAAAATATACCCAAATCAAATTATACATCTATCCAAGTACTTTAGAATGATATATGAACGAACTTAGGTCAATAAGTCATTATTCACATTTTTTTTACTTTTTTTGTAAAGGTCAAGATCATATTTCAGGAACCCCTTGATCTTGGGAAGTTTAATAGGTGCCATTCAATTTCTTTCCTGGAGAAAATTTGGAAAAAAAAAAATCTGTGTCGGACATGGGTCAACCCCTTGTTGATTTGACATGGAAATGAGCCATATGCATCTTTTTTATTAGAAAATAATAGACAATAGCATATATAATATTTAGGATTACGACTCTGACGTTCAGTTTCATATTGAAATGCATTGTTTTCATTTTAAAATATAGCAACTGGTATATTTTGATCATCTTCTCAGTCAATATTTTAAATCCATCATAATTTTTTTTCCTCCAGTTTCGTGATACTTTGATATTTTACATTTTGAAATGCGATAATCATATTGGTACCAATTTTTGAACTCGAAAATTAGTATTTCAATCTGGGTTATAATATCACAACACCGTTAAGCAAGCGCTTAATGTAAGTATTAAAAGTTGCCATGATAGAGAACCAATGTCACTTCCGGTCATTAGTCAGCATTTTTTCAAATATGTATGAAATATTGGAGGTGTAAAAGAAAAAAGTCTTAGTAGGCAGAGAGGCTTGAACCCGTGACGAACCCGAAAGCGGAAAAGAAAGTAAAAGAAAAAGCCATAGAAAGTGAAAAGCGTTCAAATTTAGCAATGTCAACCAAAAAGTTGACTTGCTAGCAGGTGCGGAAATGAGTGTTGGCTGAAGGCCAGTTCAGCTTTCTGCTGTTCCATTTATTTGTTTCCCCACGATTTTGAGGAAACCAAGCTCCCCCGAAAAAGGGGGAGCTTTCCAATGAATAGTAATTGTTTAATATGAAGGGTATTCTTCACATTGATTGAAGACGTGCCGGCCGCAAAGGCCAGCAAGCTGATTTGATTGGATTCAGTTTCGCTTTATTTATACGAAAAAGGCGAACACACGAAAAGTCAATCAAAATAAATCTAGAGACGTCCCTTCGCAAATCATAGATATTATGATCTTAGGGAGTATATAAAAGGTTCTAAAACATAGTAACTCCAAACACCCCACCCCCACCGAGAACCCTGGCAAAAGGCCTTTGCTGGACATACAGCCTATTACACTTTTAAATTTAATTTTGATGGAATTTTTTTTTTTTTTTTAATGATGGCCATGATTTAACATATACTGTCCATTTTTATATTTTTTATTTTAATGTTAATTTTTAAAAATATACTTTAATTGAACTGTGATTAAATATAAAGTTTTGGTTTTGAATTCAAGATGATTAAAATTGTTAAAATTAAAGAAAATTGGTCTACTACACTGCACAACTTATTGTTCTTTAGTTGGGATTCACTGAATTTTCTAGAGACCTATATAAATCACAACCTGTTACTCCCAGTGACTTTCTACCTCAAAAATCTATAATCAGTTTTTGCTTGAGAAATTTAATTTAAGAACTTAAATTCTTTTCTGTAGAAAAAATTAAGAGAATTAATCCACTGAAGTTTCATAGAAATCCCTATACAGTATTCCTAACTTATTTAAAAATCTTTTTTTTTTTTTTTTTTTTTTTTTTCTTCTATTGGACCTATTATAGTTTTTCTTTTTAAGTAAAATTGTCTTGTCTGAAGAAAATGTTATTTTTTTGACAGGAAACAAAATAATGGAAGATGATACTTGCATCTCTCATACATGAGCAATGCCAGGTAGCCATTTTTGTAAAACACTAAAATTACCTGTTTCTCTCTTCCTTTGCATATTTCAGGCCAAAAGTCATGATTATAATTTTGATTAGCTTGTTCGATTGACTCTTTCCTGTGGGATACGAATCAAACTCTAATTTAAGCCAGAAGCATCAATTTGTATAAAATCCTTTAGTGATGAACTTATTTTAGAAAATATGACTTGACTCAACAAGTAATCAAATTTGTTCCACTGACTCTGCATCTGAATTTTACAGCTCTTTACTGGGTCTAACTTTGTGTAATGCTTAAACATTACATGAATAACAAGAGTTTTGAGAGAAGTTCATATTCTTTGTTCAAATGAGGCTTTATTGTATTTTTTATTTTTTTTTCAGATAAGTGAAGCACGGAAATTGATTCGAGATATGTTAATGTTGGTTGATCAAATTCAGCAAAAAACCAAACATCTTGAGTTAATCATGGCCACTGCTGCAAAAGAGAATTGGGTGAAAGAAGTTAAAAACATTGAATCAATGAAGGTTTGAAGAGAAGTATTTTCTCCAAGTCCTATTTTAAATCCTATTTATCAGTATACAGTAATTGAAGCTTTCGTCAAGAAAAGCGTAGAAAATGACTTTCTGAATTTTATTTCTTGTTACACAAAACAAAATTTTAGAAAAATGTCTGTCTTTTGCAGTATTAAAATTTAAAAAATCAAGATTGTTACCCGAGCTGAGCTACTGAACCTAATATGCCCCTGTGCCTGGCCTTGTGGGCAAAATTTTGAAAAAAAATTTAAACATGTTAGTAATTTTTTTGCCTTTCATCTACCGCCAGTATTCAGCCTTTGTGTGCCAGTCTGCCCAACAGGTGGAGCCCTCCTTGATGCACAGGTACTTTCTGCAGTGGGTGCACCAGAATTTTGCCATCACCTTCTTTTTGGGGTTGTTTTTGTAAATTACTCCAGGGTGCTGTTGGTTGTATCTCGGGTGTTTCTCCATACACACAGCATAGATGTGGTCGGATGAGGTGCCATGGGGAATTTCAGGGAAGTGGTTGCCTGTCTTCAGGCGTTGAGCACAGGGTTCCTGTTGTCCTCTGCAAATAGCTGTAGAACAATAGTGTTCCAGACACAAAATGTATCTTGTAAAGTACAGAGGTTTTCCTTATGTACAGCACATAGGAGTTGTAGCAAGTCAACATGAAGAATTTGATGAAGAGGCATCAGGGCCAGTAGTAGTGGCATCATAACGGTGAAGGCGGGTCATCTGGTCATTCTTGTTGCAATTGCCCATGTAATTGTTGTAGTACAAGGCAAGCTGTGGAATGCTCACATCAGTGAAAGTACCATTATTCTTCTTCCTGTTGACAGTTCCCGTCTTTACAGGATCATGGTAGTTGGAGATGAAAATGATGGGCTTGTTGTACTGCCATACCATACATACTGTCCTGACACAAGTAGTGACTTTCACTTCCAGGGAGTTTCTTGACTGCCTTGAGACTTTGGAGGAAATTTCTGTTCTGCAGGAGAGTTCCAAAAACCCCAATTTATAGGTGGTTCACAGCATATTTGTCCAGAGTCACTGAGTTGTAGAAGCGGTTCATGACCAGAATATGTGAACTGCCCTCCATCCCAGCCGATGTCAAAAGGACAACCGTGTTCCCGACCACACCCAATTCTTGGACTGGCATTGGTGCTGCCCCGGTGTAGACTTCTGCATCGAGAATATATCCAGTCTCCGCTTCACAAAGAAATGATTTGATGCCCCATTTTGTGGGTTTGTCCTTTCTGTACTGTTTTATCGCCAGGTGATTTTTTTTTTTCTGGGACCAGGTTCGGGTGGTGTCTGGACTGGTATTGAAACTTAGTGAGTAGATACTCCAGAAAAGGCCTGATCTTGTAGATTCTGTCTCTCTTGTCAATGCTAGCATCGTCATCAACCACATGCAGGAAAGTCCAGATGGCCAAGAATCTGTCTCGTGTCATGACATTGCGGAACCCTTCCATCACTTGACCAGTAATCCCAATAGCTGGGTTTCATACAGATATATTCCATGTAGGTCCTCAAGCCCAACAAAGGCTTTCATTTCCTCAACAGAAATATCCTTGAAATTCTTGCAGTAGTAGTAGTTGCACCTTTCTACACATATGAGTGGCACGTAAATTAGTCTTTGTCAAATTCTATCAGAAGTCATTCTCAGGAAACAACAAAAGAAAATCGATGCACTTACTTCAGTGATATGACCTGGAATGTTCACTGGCCATTTCCCATCCTCATCGAAATCCAGATCTGGAACTACAAAATTGTGACTCCATCCCTCATCAACCACACCAGAATCTTGCCATCGCCTGGTTGTGTGACATGCCCCTACTTTGAACACTTGATTTTGATCGAGGCCCACATGCATCATTAGAATTATCATTTTCTCTTTCATCGATATATTCATCATCACTAGCATTACTTGATTCAGAAACATACTCCTGATCAAATTTGCCTTCGTCTGAATCAGAATTTGTCACTTTATTCAACACTTGTTGCACTGTGAAACTCCTTGGTTTCGCTTGTTTATCTGTCAAAGTGCTTGTTTGGTCATTAGCTTGCTTCATGGCTACTTTACTTGACAAAACAACTCGCAACTCCGCCTAAACAAAGGAAGCCATTTGCAGAATTTGCATTAAATCTAGTCTGAGCAGCGATTGGGTAGCTATTTTTAGCTCCCTGACAACACAAAAACACATGGTCTGAAAAATACCAGTTTAGTGGTAGCTCAGTATATAGCATTTTTGGAAATTTATGGTATATCAGTAACTCAGTCTGGTAGGGTTAAAATATCTGTACAGTAATAAAATTGTGTGCTTTTCTTGCAATTACCTATACATTGAATTAATATTTATTGAAATAAAAAAATGCAATATAACTACATTTCTAAAATCCTATTTAAAATATAATAATGGAATTAAATGCACAAAATTGTATTTAAATTTATAGACATTTTAATCAGTGTTTGTTTTGAACTTCCCCCTTCCTATCAAAAAAAAAAAAAAACAAAAGTAAAGAAAAATCTGTACGATCTATGGAAATGTGATGGAAAAGAATTCCTTAAATTGATGAAGTTTTATTTTCATATAGAAAATGATTAAGTGATTAATAGGAATGCAGACATTAGAGATGTACAAGGCTGATTCTAAACTATTTCTGAACAGCATTTTTAAAGAGGAGTTAACCAATGATGAATTTTGGCTTTTTTGCTTTATTTTTATTTTGTTGGCACTTGTTAAATATGCCCTTCGACCATCATACTTAACAAAAAAAAAAAAAAATACATATATTACAAAACTTATTTTGATTAATTTTGTCTTGAAATTCTTCCATGCCTATTTGGTACTTGAGGCTGTATTGTGCTGAAATATTATTGAGAAGACCATTCTTTACTTTTGTCTGACAATTTAATAAAAAGATTTAAAATTTAATTTGAAAATCCAAAAATAGCATGGTCAGTAACCTGCATATGCACCAAAAAATACAAAAGTTTGAATTATTTTGAATACCTTTCTAAAAATATTCCTTTGTTCTTTATTATATTTTAATAATCTGCTTCTTTTTTTTTTTTCTTATATCATACATTTTTTATTTTTCTGATATTTTACCCTTGTATTTTAAAAATACATGTATATAACACTTTTTCCCCTGCCACTTTCAATATTAAATAAATATATCATATGCACAACTTTTATGTGCACCATCTACATCTGAAGCATGTTCCTAGCCCACAATCTATACATTTTTACAATTCCTATTTTTTTTTTTTTTTTTTTTTTTTTTTTTTTTTTTTTTGTTGGAAGTACTCTTTCAAATACATAAACCCTCTGAGAGAATGGCAAAAACTCTGATGCAAATTTCTATTCCATAACCCAAAATCGCCACTTTTTCCTTTTTTGGTTAACTGTAATATGTTGCTAGTTTCTTTTTTAATTAACTGTAATACGAGAGGTGTGCAATAAGTAATACCCCTGACCCACTTCCAGTTGTCTGATCTAGTTGAAATTTTGCATGTGCAATGATTTATATCTCTACGGGTTATGTGGCAAATTACACGTCTGAACTAATTGTGGTTTCTGTTTTACAGGTGTTTGAACTGAGTCAGGTGTGAAATGAAGCCTGTTGAATGTTGAGCAGTGATCCAGCTTTTTGTATTTGAAAGGACGCACACCATAGGAGACTTTTGATTAAATAAAGAAACTTATGGTGATAATGCCCCATCATATGACCTTGTAAAACGCTGGCATCATGAATTCAAACATGGCCGGATGTCTGTGGAAATACCTCCCAGACCTGGTCGTCCTCCTTCTGCCATTGATGAGGCATCTGTCCGTCAAGTTGAGGCTGCCATTTTGGAAGATCGGTACATTACTATTCGCCAAATAGCCCAAGATATCAAGATTAGTAGAGGGTCTGTGGAAACTATCATTCATGACGAGTTGCATATGCCTAAGGTGTCTGCCAGATGGATCCCCAGGTTGCTCACACCATTCCAGAAGAGAACACGTCGAGTGCTTGAGGATGAATTTGGAGATGTGCCAAGAAGATGAGTCAGTTTTTCAAAAGACTGATTACACAGGATGAAACCTGGGTCTATCACTATGATCCAGAGACCAAAGCCAATTCAATGCAGTGAAAGCACTTGGACTCATCACCTCCAAAAAGAAGAAGGCAAGGGTGCAGCCCTCGGCTGGCAAGGTCATGCTCATAGTCTTCTGGGACCAGGACGGAGTAGTGATGACAGATTTCCTGACAAAGGGTACTACAATTACAGGAGCTTATTATGCTTCACTTTTGAGGAAATTAAGGGTAGCTCTCAAAATCAAGAGGCGGGGCAAGATCAGCAAAGGTGCCCTCCTCCTGCAGATCCACAACTCGCATGTCGCCAGATCAGAAGCACAGACGTGTGGTTATGAAATCCTTCCTCATCCTCCCTACTCTCCTGACCTTTCACCCTCTGACTTTCACCTCTTCCCAGCCATGAAGTTGTTTTTGAAAGGAAAGCGTTTCCCAGATGATGCAGCCTTGATTTCTGAAGTCACGTCATGGTTGGAGGACCAACCTGGGATGTTCTACAAAAACGGTCTCCAGAGCTGCATCAAATGATGGGAGAAATGCATAACTCTTGGTGGTTCCTATGTAGAGAAAGACTAATAACTGTGCCAAGTTTTGTTGCTCTAGTGCTATGGGAAGTGGGTCAGGAGCATTACTTATTGCACGCCCCTCGTATGTAGCTGGTTTAGTATTTGGTTAACTGTAATATGTAAGATGGTTTATTATTTGGTTAACTGTAATATGTAAGATGGTTTATTATTTGGTTAACTGTAATATGTAAGATGGTTTATTATTTGGTTAACTGTAATATGTAAGATGGTTTATTATTTGGTTAACTGTAGTATGTAAGATGGTTTATTATTTGGTTAACTGTAGTATGTAAGATGGTTTATTATTTGGTTAACTGTAGTATGTAAGATGGTTTATTATTTGGTTAACTGTAGTATGTAAGATGGTTTATTATTTGGTTAACTGTAGTATGTAAGATGGTTTATTATTTGGTTAACTGTAGTATGTAAGATGGTTTATTATTTGGTTAACTGTAGTATGTAAGATGGTTTATTATTTGCCTTTCAACATATTACTATTTTGTGCATAATACATTACTGTTACAGATTAATTTAAATGATTTCTTATTCTTAACCATTTATTGGAATAACAGTGTAAACTGAACCTACCAGCTCACTATACATATTACAATTACATATACTCAGTTTTATGAACACCTCGGCTTCCAACATGACAAACTTCACATACAAATATCATGGAGACAAACTGTTTTGCCATATTGTCCTATTAAAAATTGGCTTCTTTTAATTTGATTTCACAAGACTTGTAGTAAAACTTACTAATCCTTGTCTATACACGTATACTACACATGTGAAGATTCCATTCATATACTTCTAAACATGAGCCACCTATTATATCACCATATAGTATAGTAGTCAAAACGAATCAAAATGCTATCTACTGGATTTCTTCACTTTCATAAGACTATAATCTTATGAAAGTGAAGAAATCCAGTAAATAGCATTTTGATGAATTTAGACACCTACAGACCATCTTACAAAGTCATCAATCAAAACTGAGAACGTGCGACATGTTTCGGCATAGGATTTGCAAATTACATTATTTGTTTTGCGATATTTCTGTATCTTATGTTGTTACATTAACGTACACACTCATTATACAGATAATGAAATATGTTGCTTTCTTTCCTTTATAGGATATTCAAGTCAAGTTAATTTTTAGTAATATTTATATTTAGAAACCTCATAACTATTAAAACATGCTAGAAATACCTCAACTAAAAACACTTATCTATGTAGGTAGAATAGTAACTTATCTTACCTTTGGTAACATTTGTTATGTAGTTTTCTTTTTTTCTTTATTTTTTTTTTCACTTTATTTGGTATATTTTGTTTTGTTAATTGTTTTGTTAATTGTTGGGTGAAAATACAAATTGTTTGTCTAAGAAACTCCTCATTTTCATAATAGCTTTTGAAATCATTATTTTTTCAACATGGTACGTAATCAATCGGGGGGGGGATGTTTTATTTGAAACAGAACAAATATTTTCTTTTAACTGCTTACTAACTATGCTATTGGTACTCCTATTATGTTAATTTTATATATAAAGTAATCCCCCACTATTTATTTTTTTTATGCTTCCTTTTTTTAAATCTGTTGAAATATACTAGCCAACAGACAGTAGCTTTTGATTTTTTTTTTTTTTTTTTTGTGAGAGTGCAAAATTTACACTCTTTTTAGGATTTTCATGTTCAATTTTTAACAGTACAGTACATAGTTAAATGAAAATACAAAATACACGGTTTGCTTTTGGTAACATTTTTTTTTATTTTGCAGGGGAAGTTAGTCAGATACTCAAACTTTACCTTGGGAGAGGGTACGATTTTCAAGTTAATGTCATTTTTAGAAGTAATTGTGTTCATTAAATTGTTAAATGAAAGTACAGAATAGTTAATTATGTCCCCACCCTCCTCATGTTAAGAATGGGTGTTTAAATAATTACATTATTATTATAACATGGTCTTTGCCTCCCCACAAGACCAAATTTTGACACAAGGTACATTCTTAATGTGGAGGAAAAACATCCAGCTGCCCAAAAATGAGAGAACTCATAAATAAAAAAATTTAAAAATTTAGTATAGAAGGATTTTTGCACCATTGAATTAGGACACACTCGACTAAGTATAGCATCAGAACAGTTACTACTCTCTTCCTAGAAAAAAGAATGTTCCTGATGAATATCACATTTTTCTGTGTACAATCTCCTTCATGGAATACAAAAATAATTACTTATGCTGTTTAACAAAAATATTAAACATCCCTATGAATAAAAGAAAAATCACTTATGAAAATCAAATTTTAGTCAGACCCCTCACGATGCAGACATCTTGGCAAATTAGATACAAAGGGAGATAACTTCATTGAATTCTTAAATTTTGCTAAGAAACAGAGGTTTGAATAGTTTTAGGTATTCCTTTGTTCTTTCTGTTTTCGATTTTCCAAAATTTTATTTAAATTTTTTCTTGTGTGGGGAATCTCCATCTACTCTGCAAGGAAAGTTTTTTATTTATTTTTTTTTTTTAGGAGGAGGGCATTCAAATCTACCTATTTTTACTCATTTATCATTTAATTTTTTTGGTGGAGATATGGAAAACTTTTGTGTAGACAGGACTCTCCAATGGTGCCCCCCCCCCTCCAAAATAAAAAAAAAAATAAAATTTTGGAAAATTGCAAATGGAAAGAAAAAAAGAATACCTGAAATTATTCAAAACTGCGTTTTTGCAAACTTCAATAAATAGATGTAGTTATATCCTCTGGCATCTCTCCCCTTCATGTCTAAATTTGCCAAGACGTCTGTCACAAGGGGAGGGATCTGACTAAAATTTGATTTTCCACTGTAAAAAATAAAATTTCTTGATAAAATTTATTTTTCTTTTATGAGAACTTCATTCCACAATTGGCACGTATATCATAGAGATTTTTCTTTATCTTCATTTTTTAATATCTTTTCTAAACTGCATAAGCGCCCAAAAAATACATTGGTTTCAGCATTTTCCAATACATCTTCGTTAACACTTCAGATTTCCTTTGCGTCTGTGTGTTAGAGGATTCGGAAAATTATTTTCATACATGATCCTCCTCACCTGTCCTCTCCTCATATTTAATTTATTCAAATCTGAACAAAATATTTTAACATTATATATGCTGAAGGAATATTTATTTTTTCTCTTAATAAACAATGCCTATAAACAGCTTCATAAAATACATACAAAATGTCACTGATTCTTTGGCAAGCATTGGAAGTTTCTATTAATCACACAGAAGAATACAATTTCATTCATTTACAAGACTCAAATAAGAATTAGCATGGAAATAAGGCTCATAACTTATATTTTTGGGTATTTACGTGTACATGTAAACACAATCTTAATCATATATTCATGAAAAAAGAATATTTAATATTTTTTTAGTTCGCATTTTTTTAAAAATTCCCCTAGGCAATGCCGGGAAACAGAACCTGCTAATATATATATAGGGTCGACATGAAGTTCAGTTTGGCCACACCTACTATACTAAGAATATTGAGCAGTTTTTCATTAGTATATGTCAACTCTATCGTTACCCCAACAAAAATTTCAAAAATAAAAGAACAAATGAAAATGTGATACCTCCCCCCCCCCCCCCCCCGGAAAAAAGAAGTACGTAACAAACTCTCCACCAGATATTTTGGCAGAAGGGATATGAAAAGAAGCTATTCTCCGGATATTGAGCACCTTTTCATGACTATATTCTAGTTTAAGCGAATTTCTTTTATGCTACCTCAGTCTAGAAAGATTTGTCTTTGCGGTCTGTTGCAATGAAAAACTGTAAATAATTCCGTTTCAAAAATACCAAAGTAGAATTTGTTCACCGAAATACATGTTTTATGTTATAAAAATGATGAGTTATGACTTTTTGTGTTATTAAAAGAAAAAAAAATTAGCAGTTATGATGTAAAAAAAAAAAAAAAAAAAAAAAAAAAATTGAAAAACAAACTGGTAAAAAAACGCAAATAAGAGTTTTTGTTTTAAATAAGGAATCGTGGTTGAATTGGATTGTTTATTTTAAAATAAAAAATAAAAATCCACTGGACCACGTTAATTGCGAAATCACGGAAATTATTTTATTTAAACTGATTCCAAAAAATAATACTTGAAAGCTTTTAGTTTTAATATCCGTCGAAAAAGAAAACAAAAAGAACAAAGTTTGTGCCCAGGGGAAATAACTCAAATTGGTTTTTAAAAAAAAATTGATGTCTGTAAAAATAAATTAAATTAAATGTTATCAATATAAATCAAAATTAAATAATAAGCTTAAATAGAGCACTTAAAAGAATCCTTTCACTATAAACAATAACTAACACACCGTTATTTAATCGATTTTCCTTAATATGCAAATGGCGTCACCTCTTAATCGTATATTTTGCAAGAATTATACTATATATAGGAATAAATGAAACATAGTAATGGACCTTTTGTATATCTTAATCAAATTGTGAATGAACAGACAAACAGGAATACAAATTTATATATACTGTTTTAACAAAAACCAAGACTTCAAGAAATGGGTTGATAGCAACAAAAAGTGTATTTCATTGTTAGTTACAATTGTTTCACGACCATTTTGACAAATTCAAACAATGTCGTTTGAAAATTTTCACAACAATATTTCTTCAGACTTATTAAGTAAAAAACACTTTAACAATGAAACATTAAGGAAAAAAAACATTTCCTTTATGAGGAAAAGAAAACAAGCGGGAACACTACCTCTGTCACATCCTTTGTAAAGTATTTTTTAAAGATTTATATATCTACTTATTTTCGTATCTTTATAAAAAAACAAACAAATGTCAAACTAAATATCAAATGACGTTACCACTAATTACCTATGCCCATTAAATGTCTTATTAATACGATTTATCGATTTCTTAAATTAGATTTCTGTATTTCTTTATTTAATTAAACTTATTTTTTTTAAATATTTATTTTTTAATTTTTTTATCTCCTTAATTCCTTTTTTCTTTTTTTTTCCATTTTTAATTTTATTTTTTTAAATCGGACTAATCAACTAAGTTAAATCGTTACGAAACCACATAAGTTTTGTACCGGGAATTTGCTCTGTTTATTTACAAAATTATCTGCATGCTTATTTATGCGATTTAAGACAGGTTTAAGTTTAAAACTTATTCAATAAGGAAATAAAGTCTAAACATTACTTTATATTTAGTTCATTTTCATTCTTCATTTAAAATTAAAGATCTCAATCTATTTATTATTTTTATCTTTTTTAATTTTATATTTTCTTATATATATATATATATATAATTTTTTTTTTTTTCCTCTTCTGTTAAGATTTATGATTATCGGATAGTTTAGAAGTAGAGGAGAGATAATTCTGTAAGTCCGGAATTTAAAAAAAAATGAATTGAAGTTATAAAATACCAAAATACTAATAATTATTCCTAACGATAAAGGGGAAATAACCAGGGTCGTTCGGTGTGTCTAGTTTGGTAAGTTCCTGATATATTCATTTATGATTTATTTATTAATTCAACGGATCTAATGAGAACTATGCTAATTTATTCAAAATATAAGTTTTAAAAGCATATCTTAACCATGATACCATAAATTAACCTACGTTTGCCAACAAACTATAATTTGCTGAGGTTATGCATGGCTTCAATACAAAATAATGCTTCAGGAATTAAGTTCTAAAATACTTATCCTGTTGTAATACATGTCCCATTAATAAGTATTCTAATAGAAAAACTAATCTTTAGCTCCATAACTGTATCAGACTGTTTGATATATCTTCTTGTAGCTGTAAAGTTTCTGTCTTGAGATGTGATGACTTTGCAGTAAAGTGCAAGACTGAAACTTGTCAAACAAGGCACATAGTCTGCACTTGTCCTCCTAACAAGGAGGTAAAATTAATTCTATAGATTCACCTACAATTATGTTCCTTTTTGTGAAAAATAAAATAATATATTGGTATTTATTATGTAATCTAGCTCTATTATTAAACATGCAAATTTTCCAATATTCAGATTCCATTAGAACTGCCATTTACAGCAATTTTTTAATTAATTGATGGAACAAAAAAAAGCCTAACAACATTTACTAGTCCTTTGTGGAAACTTTGTATCAATAATTATCAAGATTTGCCTCAAGTAGAATTCTAATAAAATTAGTGTCCCTCCCAATCATCATTATCTGACAGCAGAAGAAACAAATAATTTAAATGTGAAGACCAGAGGCTACTTTTTGAATATACTGTTGGTATTTTTTGTGGAGAAGTTAACTTAGAAAATTGGGCCCTTGAATCAAGGAAGATGGCTAACATAAGCCATAAAGTTAATGTGTTTATGGATCAGAGGTATCTATCCTCAAACACTATGATAAATTAAACATTTTGGTCAAATTTATCATCCAAGTGTATGCAGTTAGTTGGTTAGAGATCCAAACCAACAATATTTTTTTAACCAACTTTAATATGATTCAGAGAACAAAACGGTTAACTGAAATCCAAATCACTGTTTTAAACTGTTCAAAATATAGTGCTTTTGCATTACTTCCAGAAAATATATCGATGATAAACTCAGATGAATTGGATGCGAGAGAAAAGGGCATTCATTAGGTAAATAAATATTTATCCATTAAATTTTATTAGTTTTCTTAATTTACCCAAACAATAGTTAGTTTTATATCGCAAAAATATAAAAAAAATGTTTTCAAATAATTGCTTTTTTTTCTGTGTGTGTTATTTTTTCCAGAAATAGTGAACAATTCAAAAAAAAAAAAAATGAAAAAGATTATCAATTTTGCAGCCACACACTGGTCAAATTTGATTGATATTTCTCAAAAGTTGTATATGGGCAAGAAGCAAGACATTATTACAAAGTCATTGTGCCAGCAAATTAAACCTTCATTTTCCTCAAAAGGAAATTATACAGAACAATTTAGTTCTATTATGAGTTTATATTATTGCATTTAATAAAAAATTGAAATACATGGTTCTGTAACTTGTATCAAGTTGTTATATAGTGTAATACATCTCCACATATCTTTTTGAATTTTGAAATTTAAAAGACTTAGTTGCTAATTAGCTTTTTACAATTTTTGTTTAATCAATGCCGTAAAAGTTTAGATATTTTGCTAGTTGTGATTCATAATTAATATTATAATTCATTTATTTATTTTTCTTTCAATGTATTTCATATAAATATATCAATTTTAATTGGACTTTTTATAAAAATAGTGAAATTTCAGAGTCAGTGTTGTGAAAAATGCTATGAAAATGAAGGATTTGTCAGCATTTTTCTACACGATTTTTAAAATTAAATGCTCAATTTTCTGTTCAAGATGGAATCTAATTTTTGGTATATGTTCTTATCACATCAAATCCCAACTATCATCACCAGTGCCATGTTGATTTTCTGAAAAAAGTTACAAATCGACCTGCCCTATTATCCCATTGATTATTGTACACACAATAACCCTTATCCCTAAGTGGCTTCCGAGCCTTGATAAGTGGTGATCACCCATGTAAAAAAAAAAAAAAAAAAAAAAAAGCTATAATTTTTCAAGTTTTACTGGTTCAAAAACAGTATCAATTAATTCCCATTCCTTAATTTTTTTTTTTATTTTTTTTTTTGCTAATTATTTGTTAAACTATTTTATTTATCTGGAAATGGTATCAACCACTTTGCTATCAATATGGCTAAAAAAGTGTTACTAGTTTCGTGACACTATTGCTAATCCTTGTTAATCCTTATTATAAATCTAAATTTCTTATCTAGTAATCCATGGTTTTTATTTCTAAAATATGTTTATAATGTAGAATTTTGGGATACAGATTTGCTTGCTATATTTGAATCATTCATTACAACCAATTTACATTCTTAGCTATTTAACACTATATAAACTTTGGATCTGCACCTAAAAACCTTTTATTTTTCCCAGAATGATTTTTTTAACTCGGCTATATTTAAGATGTGATAGCAAAAATCTTCCTGTGAAGAGATCTCTGTATAGCATCCAGCTTTTTATTTAATATTTCTTTAGAATTGACTATGTAGAAGATTTCCAATAAACACAGATTGCACCTTTTTGATTTCCCAGGTCTATACATCTACTATTGACCATTTCAATTCAAAATCTTTTTTGTTTCTATGAAATTCCCTGAACCAATCACCTAATGCATTTGTATTCCTCTTTTTTCTAATTATAATTCTTGTGCCCCCCCTCCCTTTCCATCATTAACACCTTCTCTATTATTTTCCATCTCTGGTTCATTTTTGAAGGATACAGTATGGTTTCTGTATCTTTCCTTAAACGCGCACTCTGTGGCCCGAAGATATACCTTAATATTATCGGTCTAAATCTCACATTTGTACACTATTTCTGAGGTTAAGCATTTACTATCGAACGGATAGTTGCCAGGTATTCTGCAGTTACAATTTCTCTCTAAGACACATTCATCTGATGCTGACTCATTATTATTAATTATTCTGCTTATTTTCCTGTTATTAGAGCTTATTATAGTGTTGTAACACTAAAGAGAGGCCACATCAGACCTATAGGGTTGATGTGACGTTTCTTTTGGTTAAAAGTAATTTTTTGTTCCCGGACGATGATCGGGTTGAAGAAATAAAAATTATTATTAATTTTTTTTTTTTTTTTGTGAATAAATTCTGAGCTAAGTTTGTTGAGATGGCGGCGGCAAGAGTGCCTTTGTAGCGAGAGGTTAAATCACATTCTAGACTTCAAAAGCGAAAAAGAATGCATAAAATATTTTAGCCAAAATACACAGGCGTTTGATCTCCAAGGGCCGAAATCATAGTGGTACAGGAGCCGGAGGGGTGGGGATTTCACACCCGCAATTGGCGAAACTATGAGCCAAGGTTGATCTGTGAGTTTGACAAGTTGGAAAAAAAGTCGGGTTGTTTTTGATCTAAGAGAAACACACGCAGTGACTCGGCATTATGGTTTAGAACAAAGAATAGGAAAAAAAATGAATTGTCCGAAATTTCAAAACAATAAAATAACGTATCGAGAATTGTCATTTGGTGAATCAGGTCGAATGAAAATGGAAGTTATGAAATATTTTTGCTCGGATGGGAAAATGTGTTGTCTGATAAGTTCAAAGCGACAAATGCATTCTTGGTCTTTTGACGTAAACAAAATGTCTGATATAATAGAATGGCCGACAACCAGAACTTAATTCAAAGATAAGCTAAAATTCCTTTGAATTATCAAAGCGAAAAGTGAGATCAATAGATAATTTTAAAACAAATAAAATCGCGTGATTTGCTTTAAGTCAAAGGAAAAATAATTTTCCTGGATATGGGGAAATTCCATTAGTAAGCCAGGGAGGAGTTAATTAATACAACGTGTAAGTTGGGCGTTAATTAAGGGAGGAGTCAATCCAATTTTGGAAATGGACCAATGAAAAAGGGCCCTATCGAAGTATAATCAACCAATGAGAAAAGGCCCCATCGAATTATAATCAAGCAATTTGATTGGTCGATGACAAACATGGGTGTCGTCATCATTCCATAATTGTATTATAAAAGAAATGAAAAATCAGAGAAGAGCAGAACAGAAGTAAGAAGAGAACAGAAGAAGAGAGAGTCCAGAATCAGAGTCTCGGCAGAATCACGTCTCTCTCTCTCCCCCTCGCTTGTTGCCTGATAACTCAACGCTTATAAACGTGTCGATCACTTAACGAGAATTACGCAAAGTCCGCAATACCGACCAGGTATTTCAACAACAGAAGCTCAGTTGTAGAACTAACTGCTTGCTTGAATTAATTGTCAACTATA
Source organism: Euprymna scolopes (assembly GCF_053919585.1). Taxonomy (NCBI): domain Eukaryota; kingdom Metazoa; phylum Mollusca; class Cephalopoda; order Sepiida; family Sepiolidae; genus Euprymna; species Euprymna scolopes. The sequence continues at coordinate 96,906,349 of NC_136485.1, forward strand.
TGTATATGCTGTAAATACTTTTTTTATGAATTTCCGAAATATATATTATATTAACCAACCTCCGGAGTTTTGTTGCTGATGTGCGTTGATCCCTATATATGTACATTCTTTATTTGCCATTTGTGACACCGTATCCGTCAACGAACACCCAGGATAACTAGACGATCCACGGAGAACAGGCCTTGAGGACCGAGCATCCGAGAAGAATCCCCAACGCCTTAACGAAGAACTCACTGGGTGACGCGACGTACTAACGGTTGGCAGACCTGGTTGCCCAGTCGACATATCATAACTGCACCGACCAGGGAGCAGATCATAACTGGGCCGCGATCAAGGGTCAAGGACATGTAAGGACACGTGTCAAGATCACATCTGGTGACCGCGACCAGGATTTGGACCCTGAAAGGCTTCTACGGCACATCAACCGGGAGGAAAAACTCAGAAGAAAAACCATGGCACGTTTTTTGAAGGAAATCATAAACTACAGTGCAGCATTATTGAATTGAAGGAGAAAACCAACCAGCCACCAAAAACTGCAACAGCTGCTTGCATTGAAGAATCCTGGTCACGGCACCAGATGTGACCTTGACACGTGTCCTTACACGTCCTTGACCCTTGATCGCGGCCCAGTTATGATCTGCACCCTGGTCGGTGCAGTTATGATATGTCGACTGGGCAACCAGGTCTGCCAACCGTTAGTACGTCGCGTCACCCAGTGAGTTCTTCGTTAAGGCGTTGGGGATTCTTCTCGGATGCTCGGTCCTCAAGGCCTGTTCTCCGTGGATTGTCTAGTTATCCTGGGTGTTCGTTGACGGATACGGTGTCACAAATGGCAAATAAAGAATGTACATATATAGGGATCAACGCACATCAGCAACAAAACTCCGGAGGTTGGTTAATATAATATATATTTCGGAAATTCATAAAAAAAGTATTTACATTTCAACGATTTGACCTTTAAGAACTCTACCAAACTCCTCCGACAATTTTGGGTCTAGACACTTGAAATTTTAGATATAGGTTCCTTGAACCTGGATCTAACTTAATAAAGTGATTTGAGCCCGAAACTATAAATTTTAAGGGGTCATAATAGGGGTCAAAGTTTTAAAAAATTAACCATTTTTTTTTTGCTTTTTTTGCACAGCATACACCTCCAAACACCCGAGCAACGCCGGGCACCCCTGCTAGTATACAATAATTGTCAACTTTTATTCAAAAGAAATTTAGTTTATATTTCTTTTTTATTCTTCAAGTTTCAAATAAGAACATAAGTTTTTTTTTTAAGAAGCATCATTTTTTATATCCCTTTATTAATATCATTGTCTTTATCAGTGTCATGTTTTATAGCATTGTTTCCAGTAATTTCGGTCCTGGATATGACCTTAAACTATATCCGATGGTGAGACCCCAGCTTGCGGGCTTTGGGGAGTGTCGAGCCACCCTTTAATTACCATTGCTCCCAGGGCCACTCTGACCAGGAGTGGTAGTACTGTTACCGAATGGTTTTGGGCGTCCTTCTGTTTGTTTATTTATTTACTTCTACTTATTAAACATTCCTGCTGCTATTCTCTTATACTGTTTCTTTTACTTAAAAGTAATTTTAAGGGTACTTTTAAAGTCTGTGTTCTTACATATATGTTCTTACTTATGTGTGTGTGTGTGTGCTCTTAGTTCTTGCCTTGAAAGGTCTCAACATGTATGCGCAAATAATGTTATGCATACATACCTGCTTGCCTTGTCCAGCGGATGATATCTTGTCGCTGGGCTGCCATCTCGTGGGGATTGATCACTGCTGCAGACAGACGCATTAATAACACAAGATGGATTTGAAGCTTGAATTCTTTTTTATTAAAGGCAAGCCTATCATGGACACTGGTTGCCGTGGATAGACCCTAATCTCCTGTCTGTTCCATCTGCAAGGCCAAACCAACTCCAACCCATGTGGTCGCCAACCGGAAACCTACAACCACAATTCTCGTTACCCCTAATTTCCGGTGCACGTCACCCCTAATTTCCGGTGCATCTAACTAGGTTGACAAAAGGTGACTCTAGTTTGATGGATGTCCAATCTAACCTTCTGTGACCCCACTAAACTCGCTGATGGGAATCGAAAATATACCTACATAACTTGCTATTTCTACAACTACCTAGATAGCATTTAAGCTGGGATTCCCAATACTACAGTACCTGTTAGGGTCCCAACTATGGGTTGAATAGAAACCAACTTGAAAAAAAAACGAATATATTCTATTAAAAAATTGTTCTTCAAAATCACTGAATTCAGCATTAAATAACCTTAAAAGGGTTGATATGCCGTAAAACAAAAACAACCAATTCAGTAATTTCACAGCATTTGCACACATCTTGTTTTGTAGATATGTACAAATGTTTACATCTGTACATTAACTTGGGCATTTTATTAAATCCATTAAACTCCTTAAAACCATGATAATCAGGGAGATCAATATTTGGATTTGTATGAAGACTTATTAAAGTGTGTAACCTGATATATTTCTAGTGACTTCAATGATTTTTCTTTGTTATCTTTAGAGATATACCTGAAATGTTAGAGGAACCTTGTGTAATTGATATAGGACATACATTGTTTTGTAAAATTATTGTGGGTTGTTTCATGTCCAGAAATAGTTTCCGCACCCAAACCATTATCAAAGTTGTTTGAATACCTGTCTGAATAGTGGATGGAAGAATTTTTTTTTCATGATTCTTCTCAGTTTCAGTTCGTACTGTATTGTGATTTAAAACTGAGTTAGAACACGGCTACCAAGAGAGTAAACCAGTGAATATGACAGCATGACGTCCTTACCAGATCAACATGTAGGTAAAGAAAGTTTCCTATGTTCAACCATGTGGCCATGAAAATATTTTTCGTTGCCTTAGATTGTGCAGGTTTTTTATTCTCCTGAAGAGAAAAAACACTTCTCCATTTGGATAATTATATAATTGCACATTGGGATAATTTTAATATAACAGTAAGTGGATTGTTTTTGAATTTTTATATCTATCAAAGGAAGTCGAATATTTCATTTTATTTTTTTTAAACTGCAAAATGAACAACAATTTTTATAATATTTTTCAGTCCGTTCTTTTAATAATAAATAACTTTTCATTGAGTATTTCCAAATATTATAAAGTTGGAAGCATTTTTCACAACATTTTTTTTTTTTTTTTTATTGAGGAATTCAATATTTTAGCACCGGGTGTAGTTTATTTCTTTGAAATATATTTAAAACTTAAAAGTTTTTGTTTGTTTTATAACATTTTATCTGTAAATAATTTACATGACTGAAATAGGAAATGATATAGGAAATTTTTTATTCTCTCACTAAACATACGAACACAAATTTATCTTAAAAATTCATTAACTAATCAGTTTTAATTAAAGTTTTGATCTGAACTAAAAATAAAGAGTACATTAAATTTTAGTTAACATATTTTCTTGTTTTATCTTATAAATATTGTTTGGTATTTGTGCCATGTACTTACCGTACTGAATGTTATTTAGAAAGCCATTCTTAATAGGGAGAGGCTTTCTAACTATTCTGCACTTTCACCTAACAATTTAATAAAAAAAAAAAGATACCATAAAATTTTACTGGAAAATCCTATCTAAAATATAGCACGGTATGTACACTGCACAAGCACCATTATTATTATTATTATTACAACAACAATAATAATAAAAAAAAGGTACTTCATAGGGAATGTGGACCTTGTGTGAACAGGTTTTAAATTAATAGTTTCTTCCTAAAAAGCACATATGCAAAAGGTTTTCATTGGTTTATTTAATCACAAAAACTTTTTTGAAGGTACTATTTGAGGCCAAAGAAATACAGGCCAAAAGCATTATTTGAATATGTATGAAAAAAAAATGTTAGTGTGGAAAATGTAATAATAAAAATAAATTAAAATACAATGAAAACAAGCCTGAAATAAAAGCATGAATCAAATTAATTAAAGAAATTTTAAAAATTCAAAAAATGAAATAAACGCTTGATTACAGAAAAAGTGTATGAGATATATGCAAAGAAAGTGAAAGAAAACCTCAGGGAGCAGCCATTAAATTAAAACTCGTTTAGACAGGGTTCACGTAACTTTTGAAGTGCCAAAAAACACTGTAGATGACATCGATTGGCGCCACACCAACTAGTTGTGAAGGGTCAGGGAGGATGGAAAGTCTGAGATGGGAGAGTACTAATCAGATCTCCACTGGAAGTGTGCAGTTCAAATCTGGTACCTTGGGGAGGTATTTTGTCACCCGGCTGTTGCGATAGCATGCAATCATTTGCATGAGTGGTCAAGAGGTGGAGAACATTGGAAATCTGGGGAGACTTGTTGTCATGCAGTCTCCAGCGAATATCACAGCTTACTGGCAATAACCTATCACTGATGGCCTGTGAGACAACTCTTAATGAGTGAAATAATAATAACGTCCCCTCCCAAATTCACCACCACCCTGATTTGATATCATAGATGTTTACTATATTTTCTCAGTTTTTAACCAATGTTCACATTATAGTATGATTGTCTTTTAGTAGTTATGAGAACTTCATTTCTGTATTCATATATTCTGCACTGACATGAAAATGAAGACTATAGGGGAGTATAGAATTCCTAACCATGTAACTGATGAAAATATGCTACACATTTTGATGAAAAACATGGGGAAAAATGAACATAGAAGAACAGAAAACCAAAACTTTAAATGTAATTTCTGTATTAAGTTATTTAAATATTTCAGCATTTATCTTGTGGGGAAAATTCAGCTCCCCAATAAGGGGAACTCTGGATAAGAACAAAAATTAAAATTGTCTCTGTCATGAAGGATTTCTCCTTCACCGGCAGAGGACAGAAAAGGTGAATTATAGCATCAGAACAGATACTACTACACTGATCTTGTCCCGAAGCCCAAGAATTGTTTGTGTTTTCTGTTTCTTAAATTGTTTATTTCCTAAATTCAGCTTTATCAGTATTAGATTGTATATTGCTTTAAAATTACATCATTTTACATAGATAATCTTTATAGAAAAAAAGTTCAGTTTTATTATTAATCGAATTGGTTTTCTTTCTTGTCTTTTTTAACATGTTTTAATGCTTTTTTTTTAAAATGCCCTCATAGAATATCGACAATAACAGTTCAACAAATCTTACCTACATTACCTGCAGGCATTTTTCAGTTAACAGGCCTTCTATATCTCGGTGGCCGTGGTTAGAAGCACAATGTTACAATCATTTAGCAAACGAATCAATTGTCTGACAAGGAGGAACTAAAGATTAGTCGGTCTTGCACCTTTCATGAAAATAATGATAGAGTAGAGAAAGACTAGCAAGGTTTCTTATGTGAAAAAGGGGTTGAAGAGAAGTAGATAATGAAGTTGATTTTAGACTTTATCAAAGAATGAAAAATTGATTTAAGTGACACCTCTCCAATTTGGAAACGGCATCCAACTTAGGATGTATCTGAGTTTTGTAAAGCTGGCATATTGGATCAGGAGTTTATACTTTTGGAGCAGTAGAAGGATCCATCCATTTTTTCAGCAACCTTAGAAATAGATTGGATACAGGTCATTCATTTTCGATCTGGTATGAAATTCAATACTAGAATTTTAATTGGAACCTAAAAAAGGGTCTGAGCATTGATAGTGAAAGCAGAGAGGCTTTGTTTTAGAATTTATAAGATTAACAAGCTATTTTCCCCCATTGCACCATATACTCCGATCAGAATTAAAGTCAGCAAGATTTTGATCACAAATGCTCTTCAAACTGTCGTATATTAAAAATAAATTTTAATATCAGAACCTAATAGGTAAAATTATTGTAGGTTAACACTGTCTGCTCCCCCCCCCCCCAAAGGTTTGAGACTTTTTAGGCAATTACGAATGAATATCCTGAAAAACTTAACAAAAAAGAACAAAAAGATAATTTAGAATTTTAGATGAAAGACCAGTTTCACATAAATTTAACATACAATGGTCCCTCATTTTCGGACTGTTCTTGCATCTTAAAGTAAATAACCATTTTTTTACTATGCCAGATTATGCATGTTGTTTTGTGGGAGTTTCTACTTTTTTAGACATATCATTTTATGTTCTTGCCACTCAGACTTAAGATTAGTGTAAAAAAAAAAATTAGTTTCCTTAAGTTAGAATGGTCCGGAAATGAGCTACCAATTTGTTACATTTGTACATGAAAATACTGAAAAGAATTTTTTTTTTTTTTTCACCAAATTCCTCAATGTATGCACAAGTACTAAACAAGTTCAAAATAATTACTTTGAAAATCATAGAGGAGAGGAATAACAGAGCGTGTTCATTAGGTACCTGTAATGCGTCCCACAGTTTTACCCCCCCCCATATGTAACACTATGTAATTGTAATTTAATATTATCATCCTAACTTTTTTACCATTTAATAGAAAAAGCTTCAAATAAACTGCTAATATTTTTTTAATTTTTTACAGCATACAAAAATAATGAAAAGGCAAGACAAAAATCGTGTTAACATTATCAACACTTTAAAACAACGTTCCTATGTAGTGACGTTTTTTAAGCTGTTCACACATCCATGTTATAAAAATCTAGTAAAAATCAAATAATAATCATATTTTCCTGAAATTTTCGATATTCACTCATTATTAAATAAACTTACATATTAAAAGTAGGTTTAGATATTGGCAGAAATATATTTTTTTAGGTATTCTACCCCCCCCCCTTATATTTCATGGTCCAAAAACTAAGCAAAATAGATGTGGGTTGATAGAAGTTTCAATATTTTTTTAAAGCTGAAATGATCAAATAATTAAAAAATAGTAATTTATATATATATATATATATATATATATATATATATATATATAAACGAACAAGATAAATGCAACTGTAGACACCGCACATTTTGCCCACTTCAAAATAAATGTCTAACCAAAAGCGTAGTTTAGCAGGCCACAATATTTGCGAAAGAAAACCCAAATAACAAGAAATATTAAGTAGGTATGACTTCCTTAGACTTCAAAACTCGATACTATGACCACAAAAGTACATTCAGCAATAAAAAAACACTGTATGAAAACAACACTAGCGAATAAATACTGGGAACTCAAGGAAAGCGGACATTCGCCGGTAGTCGAATGGAAAATAAGACAAGCTACTACGTGTAGGGACCTAGACAACCCATGTAGATTATGCCTTCATGAAAAATTTGCTATCCTGTACTTTAAAGAACCCCAACATCTATTAAACTGTAGAAGGGAAATAGCAAACAACAAAATAGTTTCAAAACTAATAAAAACAATAGAAAATAAACAAATAAATAAATTAAATAAACATGAATATGCATACATGTATGTGTGTGTGTGTGTGTATATATATATATAACTAACAAAATAAAAAAAATTTAAATAAAAAACACTAACCTAGATTTAAAACAGATCAATAAGCTAAATATCCAGGCACACACAAAGCAGCAGATCAACCAGAGGTCAAATAGGCCTTTGTCCGATAAATGCATTCTCATTGGCTGATAGGAAGGGTGCGGTGGATACTAGTAAGCTGATTGGCTAACTAAAATGTACATAGAAAAGTAGCATATAAAAACAACAAAAAACCATAGAATTCGCGCATGAGCCTGAAGAATCCTAAACTGGATGAAACGCGGAATATTCAGTGTAGCTTAATCGCCATATACATTTTGTAACTTATATATATATATAATATATAAAACATATATATATATATATATATAATATAATGTGTATATATATTAGTAATACACACGGACGAAAAAACGCTTTGGATAATCACAGATTTCAAGGTAGTTCTACTAAAATAGCCATATTTTTTAAACCAAAGCACTTCAAGTCTTCAAATTACTACTGTTTTGTTCGGAAATGAATATACTTTCAAATGAATTAATAAATATGAATGTACATTATATATTTTAAGAGTTTTAAGCAAATAAAGTGATAAAAATGTGAACGTCATAAAATGGCGTTTTCGGTAAGGTTTTGTAATGACCCCCCCTGTTTTCTAAAGGTCCGTACCGTGATTGTATGAAGAATTTCGTCATGAAATTTGGGAACCAATTAGAAGAGGTGTTAATCTTAATACTGTCAAGTGTCCGAAATATTTTTGACCATTTCTTTTTTTGTCGTGTTAAAAATAAGACTTTAATATGACGAGTATTGAACATTTTGAAAAAAAAATTCTTCGGACACCCAGTAGTAAGTAAATCAATCTTTTTACTATCTTTATCAATTAAAAGTATTGTTTTATGTTGAGTAGGACCGCGGTAATTGATAATTTAAAAGGACCTACCCGAAAAAAAAAATTGTTTATATTTATCGAATTTGGTCAAATGAAGTTTAAGCAGCAGCAGCAGCTCCAGCCTGTAGAATCAGCGATAGCACAGTTGTAAACAAACACGCGTTCTTTAATTTTTATTCAAGAACGAATTAAGAAAAACATGAAAATATGAATATAAATGTTCTTATGTTTAATTAGAGCTATTTTGTTATCAGAATAACATTAGTTTAGAACTATTCGGTTTTCAGAATATATAATAACAACAATCCTAACCAATTCGGCATTATAAATCTGTTGCAATTTCTCACAAATCTCGTCAAATTTAAAAACATGGTTAAAAAAACAAAAACTTTTGTAGATATATAGCTTGCATGCACTTTTATTCTTTAAATTAGTTTTGAACAGCGAATTAAAACAATGTTTTACTGCGAACAGCCACAAATGTTTTTTTTTCAAAATCAAAATAAGTATCAAAATCTCGTTTATACATAGATTCGAAAAAGTTCTCAAAAAACAAATATATAACAAATAAATGTTATCAAAGGCAAGATAAGTTACTTTTCTACCAAACTGGATATATTTTTTGTGTTTTTATTCAATGTAACATGTTTATTCAGCTCGAAAAAAATACAGTGTTTACCGTGGAAAATTAAAAATGGCGCCCGGCCCGACTCTCTTTGACACGGTAAGTTTGAGAAAAGGAGTTAAAAATTAAAAAAAACTATACAAAATACTGTTAAAAACTCACCGAATATATGTCAGCCTATGTCACGGTAACATATATTGAGCGAGTTTCTAGCAGTATTTTGTCTACTTTTTTATTTTTAACTCTTTTCCCCAAACTTACCGTTTCAAGAGAGTCAGGCGCCATTTTAAATTATCCAAAACATCGGTAAACAGTTTTCAAGCTGAATAAACATGTTACATTAAATAAAAACACTAAAAAATTATCCAGTTAGGTAGAAAAGTAACTTGCTTTTGATAACATTTATTTGTTATATATTTGTTTTTTTGACAACTTTTTCGAATCTATGTGTATAGTAATACAAACCCTCAAAATCTATATCAATATTCTTGAAATTTTAAAAGCAGTTAGAAAACACATCAAACTACAATTAAGAAGCTTTTTATTTCGTTATTTTTTTTTCTACTTATTAAGCGAAAGATATTTTTACAACCTGCTCCAGCGTAGTATAAACGGCCTATGGAATTAACACCTTCAACCTCGAAAATAGAAATCAACAAATTTTTGAACGCTCTCTTTGAAAAAAAGCTCTCTTAACTTCACCTCTAATACAAATTATGTGTGGCAAGTCTCCTCCTAAAACACTCTTTAACCCTAACAATAACACTAAGTTCGAGTGGCAAGCCCCCCCCCAACAAAATACCTCTGTAAGATACATACAAGCATCTAAAACAAACAAACAAACAAAAAATAGATCCTTCCTTAAAGAAAAATACACATAAAAATAAATTGGTTAACTGTCCTAAAATGCTAGAACGGCCAGGAAATGATGAATTATTTTACATTAAATTTTTGTGAAACTAACCGCTCCCCCCTCTAATATTGTTTTTGTTAGCTTTGTCTCTGTCAAGTTTTCAGTATGTTCACACATAATTTTCCTTAGCCCTACAATTAATTCAAAGTCCGAATGGCAACCCTCC